>NW_023633500.1:0-1291 GCF_014905685.2 Nematolebias whitei | reverse complement strand
GCCTCTCAACGTTCGCACAGCGACGTTGAACGCGCAGCCCCACGGCGTCATCAGCTGTCACACGCTTCGCCTCAGCACACACCGGCCCACCTGTACATGAAGGTTGGTCCGCGGACCGAACGCAGCGCACGGGCACGTTCAGAGCCTTTTTCGAGGAAGCCTCGCCCTGGGTCACGCGGAGAACATTCCCGCAACGCATGACGACGGTTGAGGGGCGGACTGGTGACAGCCTTACAAAATATGATGCCTCACTTAAACGCACGTTCACTCCACGAACGTTACGTAGAGTGGCTAAAACATGCTCGCCGTTCAGATGGATGGACAGGGGGTTATGCAAATGGTTACAAGTTACAGTTTGCAACCCGACCCCATCCGTTCGGAGGAGTTATAGAGACGGTCCTGTCATCACCAGACCAAATCTCATCCCTAAATGCAGAAGTCCAAGTGCTTCTGATAAAAGTAATCTCCAGGGTTCCCAACGGAGAGGAAAACACAGGGTTTTACTCACGTTACTTCCTGGTTCCCAAACGGACCGGAGGGATGAGACCGATTTTGGATCTGTCAGCTTTCAACAAGGCGATCATGGACAGACCGTTTTCACATGTTGACAACCAGACAGCTGTTGAACAACATCCAGAGAAACGCATACCCATCATCCCAAAACACAGAAAATTCCTGCGTTTTCTCCTTTCAGGGGATGAAGTATCAGTACAACGGGCTGCCGGTCGGGTATTCCCTCGTGCCTCGTACGTTCTCAGTGTGTGGAGACAGCCCTGCATCCGTTACACAGAGCAGAGATGAGAGTTTTGTTTTACCTGGACGACCTGCTGCGGCGGTCACGCTCCAGACAGGAAGCAGTGATGCAGGCCCAGGTGTTGACATCATACCTGTCAAATCTGGGTTTTGCCATAAATTGGAAGAAAAGCTCGTTTTTTCTCGGCCCAGACAATTGTTTATCTGGGAGTGGAGTTAGATTCAACCACCATGAAGGCTCATTTATCACAAACGAGAATCGACACTTTAAGAGACCAGCTCTGCCACGTAAGACCTGGCAGAGTGGTAACAGCTGTCCCTGTCATGAAGCTGTTAGGAATGATGTCATCAGCTCACACAGTGGTCCCGCTGGGTTTATTACACATGAGACGCCGCCAGAGGTGGTTTGTACGTCTGCGTGTGGATCCAGTAAAACATAGAGACGGATGATCACTGTCCCTCCCTCCGTGAGGGCAGACCTCCGACACTGGGGAAACACCCTGGTTCTGTCGGAGGCAGCCTCCGTCAGCAGACCCAC
>NW_023633499.1:0-1291 GCF_014905685.2 Nematolebias whitei | reverse complement strand
TCTTTATCCCTAATCTTCTCCTCAAATGAGTGAGCCTGTAATGACAGACGATTTTCTAAGAGCTCCCTCTCACCTTGCACCTCAACAGCACGTGTCTCTTTATCAAGTTTAGACTGTTCCATCAATTTGTCAAACCTCTCCTTGTCAGTTGCATATGCTCTAGACAGCACGATATTTCGTGCAACCTGATGATCCAATTCGTCTTTGAGAAGCAGAGAAATTTTTGCTAACCGTTCCTGGCTTTGCTTTTTGTTCTCTCTAACCGTGGCACCTTTTGCTAAACATCTCAGTTCTTCCGCTCTTTGAGTGTCATCAAGGTATTCTAACGGTGCATCAATAATTGGATTTGTTAAAATACATAAGGCTCCCTGGATGACATCTTGGGAGCTTAAAAGGTCAACGTTTTCGTAATGCGTCTTTTTCCACTCTGCATTTGTGCAGATCTTTTTTTGCGAGGTGCAACTCTTGTTGTAACATCTCACTGTCTGAACGTGCAGCTTGGTACTCACGCTCTTTATCCCTAATCTTCTCCTCATATGATTGAGCTTGTAATGACGCCTGATTTTCTGAGAGCTCCCTCTCATATGCTCTAGACAGCATGACATTTCGTTCAACCTGTTGATCCAATTCCTCTTTAAGAAGCAGAGAAATTTTTGCTAACCGTTCCTGGCTCAGCTTTTTACTCTCTTTCACCGTGGCTCCTTCTGCCAAACTTTTCAGTTCTTCCGCTCTTTGAATTTCATCAAGTTGTTCTAATTGCTCTAATTGCTCACCAATAATTGAATTTGTTAAAATATGTAAAGCTCCCAAAATGATGTCATCATGTGATTGGGAGTCTAAAGGGTCAACCTCTTCCTCTTCTCCTGCCATTATCTTCTATTTAAAAATTAAATAGGAGAATGTAATGTTTTAGGTGGTAAAATAAAATCAGAAAAGTCTCTTTTTTCTGATATTTACGCTTATTTAGTGATTTAGCAACTAAACGTGTATTATCTTTCCAGCAAATGAGTAAACTTTATCTACTCTGTGAATATCTGAACTGTATCTTTTTAAAAAGTTTCTATTTTTTTATTTTGCACCTCTGTCTTGAAGAATTACCAGTGAATAAAAACTTTTGGTAAATGCCTTTCTTGCATAAATACCTTAATCACTTTTTAAATGCAAGATAACAGTAATAATTCAGCTTGAGGAACGTTTATTAACTCAAAAATGCGTCTTACAGAAATAAACACGTTTAATTTCACCCAAAATAACCTAAAAACGAAGTGAAACTGTGATATCAAGTTTCCAC
>NW_023633498.1:697-1291 GCF_014905685.2 Nematolebias whitei | reverse complement strand
AGGACTTACCAGTTTTCATATCTCACGTTAGGGGGCGCTGTGGAGCAATTTGGCCACGCCCACTTTTGGTTCCATTAAATACCTCGCATTTCTCGCGGGGGACAATTTTGGGTGAAATATGGTGAGTTTTGGGATATGTTAAGGCCTCCAAAAATGCGATCTTGGGCGGAAAAAAATAATAATAAGAAACAGCACAATTACAATAGGCCTTCGCAGCGCTTTGCTGCTCGGGCCTAATAATTAAAGCTGCAAGCAGCGTTGAAGGCCCTCGCAGCTAAGCGCCGCTGCGGCCTCATGGCGACCGCGGGAACTCGAGCTACTCTTCCCGGTCGCCATTGAGAACGCTCACACTACTGTCACGCGCCCATTTTCCGTAGTGCGCATTCACAGAACCTTTAACATCAGCTGCAACAGCATATATAACAACTGTAATAATGTAGGGGGCGCACTTGAGTCAAATAATAAACAACAACACCACTGTGTCCATAAGTCGTCACTAATCAAGCACCAAAAATCTGGTACAGATCAGACGATATATCACTGAGATATAACAGTTTGATTTATGTAGGGGGCGCACTTGAGTCAAATATTAAA
>NW_023633498.1:0-597 GCF_014905685.2 Nematolebias whitei | reverse complement strand
ATAACAGTTTGATTTATGTAGGGGGCGCACTTGAGTCAAATATTAAAGAACAACACCACTGTGTCCATAAGTCCTCACTAGTCAAGCACCAAAAATCTGGTGCAGATCGGACGAAATATCACTGAGATATAACAGTTTGAATAATCTAGGGGGCGCACTTGAGTCAAATATTAAACAACAACACCACTGTGTCCATAAGTCCTCACTAGTCAAGCACCAAAAATCTGGTCCAGATCGGACGATATATCACTGAGATATAACAGTTTGATTTATGTAGGGGGCGCACTTGAGTCAAATATTAAACAACAACATCACTGTGTCCATAAGTCCTCACTAGTCAAGCATCAAAAATCTGGTGCAGATCGGACGATATATCACTGAGATATAACAGTTTGATTAACCTAGGGGGCGCACTTGAGTCAAAAGTAAAACCACCATACCATTGCGTGTTTAAGTGCTTACTTATCACACACCAAAAATATGGTCCACATCGGATGACATATCACTGAGATATAACAGTTTGAATAATCTAGGGGGCGCACTTGAGTCAAATATTAAACAACAAAACTAAAATGTCCATCAGCTCTCAGTAATGAT
>NW_023633497.1:718-1291 GCF_014905685.2 Nematolebias whitei | reverse complement strand
GCTCATGCAACCCCATACCATCAGTGATGCAGGCTTCTGAACGGAGTATCGATGACAACTTGGGCTATCCTTGTCCTCTCTGGTCCGGATGACATGGCGTCCCAGTGTTCCATAACGAACTTGAAATCGTGACTCATCTGACCACAGAACAGTCATTCATTTTGCCACACTCCATTTTAAATGACCCCTGGCCCAGTGCAAACGTCTGAGCTTGTGGAGCTTGCTTTGAAATGGCTTTCTCTTTGCACTGTAGAGTTTCAGCTGGCAACGGCGGATGGCACGGTGGATTGTGTTACTGACAATGCTTTCTGGAAGTATTCCTGAGCCCATTCTGTTATTTCCTTGACAGTGGCATTCCTGTTTGAGGTGCAGTGACGTTTAAGGGCCTGGAGATCATGAGCATCCAGTAGAGTTTTACGGCCTTGACCCTTACACACAGCGATTGTTCCAGATTCTCTGAATATTTTGATGATGTTATGCACGGTTGATGATGATAACTTAAAAGTGTTTGCTATTTTACGCTGGGTACTTGTCCAAACTTTTTTGGGATTTGTTGACACTGTGAAATTTTGA
>NW_023633497.1:0-618 GCF_014905685.2 Nematolebias whitei | reverse complement strand
ACCTGAGCCCATTCTGTTATTTCCTTGACAGTGGCATTCCTGTTTGAGGTGCAGTGACGTTTAAGGGCCTGGAGATCATGAGCATCCAGTAGAGTTTTACGGCCTTGACCCTTACACACAGCGATTGTTCCAGATTCTCTGAATATTTTGATGATGTTATGCACGGTTGATGATGATAACTTAAAAGTGTTTGCTATTTTACGCTGGGTACTTGTCCAAACTTTTTTGGGATTTGTTGACACTGTGAAATTTTGAATCAACATATTTTTCCTTTAAAATGTTACATTTACTCAGATTAGATGAGATTTTGCTTTTGGAAACTTTAATTCATCTTTTTCTGGATGTGAATCACATTTTTTGGATGATTGTTTCCTCTGGTATCAGATGCTGTGCAGCTGGAAGGATTTTTACTGAAACTTTTTTAGTTTTGGACATTTGTTATGATGCGTAATCATGGCAACAAGGCAGTTTCTACAACCAACAGCAGCTGATTAACATCTCAAAAGCTCAAATAATATCTCAACTACAGCCCCATATCTCAGATGAGTTGAAAAGGATGTTCTGTGGACGCATTCTCATCTACCTGCCAGCTGTGCTCGAGTACCTGACCACTGAGAT
>NW_023633496.1:179-1291 GCF_014905685.2 Nematolebias whitei | reverse complement strand
GCCAACCTTCAAATAATCATGTTCAGTTATGCACTCAATACTTGGTCGGGAATCCTTTTGCATGAATGACTGCTTCAATGCGGCGTGGCATGGAGGCAATCAGCCTGTGGCACTGCTGAGGTGTTATGGAGGCCCAGGATGCTTCGATAGCGGCCTTAAGCTCATCCAGAGTGTTGGGTCTTGCGTCTCTCAACTTTCTCTTCACAATATCCCACAGGTTCTCTATGGGGTTCAGGTCAGGAGAGTTGGCAGGCCAATTGAGCACAGTAATACCATGGTCAGTAAACCATTTACCAGTGGTTTTGGCACTGTGAGCAGGTGCCAGGTCGTGCTGAAAAATGAAATCTTCTTCTCCATAAAGCTTTTCAGCAGATGGAAGCATGAAGTGCTCCAAAATCTCCTGATAGCTAGCTGCATTGACCCTGCCCTTGATAAAACACAGTGGACCAACACCAGCAGATGACATGAAACCCCAGTGACTGTGGAAACTTGACACTGGACCTCAAGCAATGTGAATTCTGTGTCTCCTCTCTTCCTCCAGACTCTGGGACCTTGATTTCCAAAGGAAATGCAAAATTTACTGTAATCAGAGAACATAACTTTGGACCACTCAGCAGCAGTCCCAGGCGAGATGCTTCTGACGCAGTCTCTTGTTCAAAAGTGGCTTGACCTGGGGAATGCGGCACCTGTAGCCCATTTCCTGCACACGCCTGTGCACGGTGGCTCTGGATGTTTCTACTCCAGACTCAGTCCACTGCTTCCGCAGGTCCCCCAAGGTCTGGAATCGGCCCTTCTCCACAATCCTCCTCAGGGTCCGGTCACCTCTTCTCGTTGTGCAGCGTTTTCTGTCACACTTTTCCCTTCCCACAGACTTCCCACTGAGGTGCCTTGATACAGCACTCTGGGAACAGCCTATTCGTTCAGCAATTTCTTTCTGTGTCTTACCCTCTTGCTTGAGGGTGTCAATGATGGCCTTCTGGACAGCAGTCAGGTCGGCAGTCTTACCCATGATTGGGGTTTTGAGTAATGAACAAGGCTGGGAGTTTTTAAAAGCCTCAGGAATCTTTTGCAGGTGTTTAGAGTTACGTTGTTGATTCAGATGGTTAGGTTAA
>NW_023633496.1:0-79 GCF_014905685.2 Nematolebias whitei | reverse complement strand
TCCCAGGCGAGATGCTTCTGCCGCTGTTTCTGGTTCAAAAGTGGCTTGACCTGGGGAATGCGGCACCTGTAGCCCATTT
>NW_023633495.1:0-1291 GCF_014905685.2 Nematolebias whitei | reverse complement strand
TGTGTGTGTGTAGTAGAGTGCTGTATGAATGTGTGTGTGTAGTAGTGTTGTATGAATGTGTGTGTAGTAGAGTGCTGTATGAATGTGTGTGTGTAGTAGAGTGTTGTATGAATGTGTGTGTAGTAGTGTTGTATGAATGTGTGTGTAGTAGAGTGCTGTATTACAGACAGACATTTCACCAACAAAACATAATAATAAAGACTTTCATGTTTCTAAGTGTAAATACAATGTCTTATTATTAAATATACATACTCAATTTTTATATACTCAAATACATGCAAGTACTCCACTTTTTTGGTGACTGTGAGTCTGAAAAGGAATATGATGAATTTAAACTTATATAATCATACCCCTTTTCCATTCATTCATTCATAGCATAAATAGTCTTCCTGTTGCCAGTATCCTTTCCAAAAATAATATTTTTTTTTTAAAAGTATGAATGTGTGTGGAGATAAACGAGGGCACCGATTGTGTTGTAAAGAGCTTTGAGTATCTTGATTAGACAGAAAGTTGTTACAGAGTATAAGCACAGTCCATTAACCATTTACAATGTCTGCATTATCTCCATCCACAAGTTTTGGGCCATTTCATTATTAAGTGTGTTTGAAGACTCATACAGCTGAATGTCCGAGTGCATTTCTACATTGATGAAGAGCTCACATACTTCTGACCAACCACACAGTACTTGGTGAATACACGTGTAAGTAAAGGTTCGTTCCGGGCCTTGTGTCGAGAAGCAGCAGGCAACAAAATGGTGCGATGTTCATCACACAGCTACATCGATGTCACTGCTTCTAATGGAGTATGCAGGATTCTGGAGTTTTACAGTCTTTGGTTGCTCCTATACCCAAACCTTTTTTATATGTGCCTTCAGATTCAAAAGCACCTGTGGTACATGTGTTAGTTTATATATTTTGATATGGTTTGATATGGTTTGTTATTACTAAATTAGGGATTTTAGAAGATTGGTGAATTATTGCATTATCCAACAATTTTCAGTCAGGTCATCTGGACAGTGGAGGAGGGGGCATGCCAAAGACACCATCTTAGCACCAACATAACTGGTTTGTTCCACTTTGGAGTAAGCTGTTGGGGAAGAAGCAGTTTTGTTGTGTGTTTCCTTGACTGATGAAGCCTTCTGGATCGAAGGTGAAACGTTTCAGCACAAAAAAAAAAAAAAAAAACTGTCCAGATGACCTGACTGAAAACTGTTGGATTGTATACCTGGATTATTGAACATGAACTTTTTTTTTTTTTTGCATTAAGTTTTTATTTACATCCCCACTTTCTG
>NW_023633494.1:0-1291 GCF_014905685.2 Nematolebias whitei | reverse complement strand
GAGCACAGGATGCTCTCCACTGCACACCTGTAGAAGGAGGTGAGGACTGAGCTTCCCAGACCAACTCGCCTCAACCGTCTGAGGAAGTAGAGTCTCTGATGAGCTTTCTTGATCAGGCTGGTGGTGTTGTTGCTCCAGCTGAGGTTGTCATTCATGTGTACACCCAAGTCCTTGTAGCTGGAGACCACTTCCACCGCAGATCCTCTTATGTTCAGGGGGGTGTAGATGTTTTTGTTCCTTCTGAAGTCCACAATCATCTCCTTTGTCTTCTTCACATTGATGTGAAGGTTGTTCTCTTTGCGCCAGCTCTCCAGGTGTTCCACCTCTTGCCTGTAGCTGGACTCATCATTGTTTGTGATGCATCCCACCACCGCTGTATCATCTGCAAACTTTACAATGTGACAGCCTGGATGGGTAGCTGCACAATCATACGTGAGCAGAGTAAACAGGAGGGGGCTCAACACACATCCCTGAGGAGAGCCAGTGCTGAGGGTTATGGTGGAGGAGGAGAGGTTGTGGATCCTCACTAACTGTGGTCTGTTTGTTAAAAAGTCTAGTACCCAGTTGCAAATGGAGGGGCTTAGTCCTAGTGTGGATAGTTTGTCCATCAGGGTTTGGGGGATCATGGTGTTGAAGGCGGATGTGAAGTCCACAAAGAGCATACGGACGTAAGAGTTTTTCTGCTCCCGGTGGTTGAGCGCAGTGTGGGCCACAGAGGAGATGGCATCCTCTGTTGATCGGTTCTCACGGTATGCATACTGATGATGATGATGATGTATGCTGCCCCTTGTACTGTGATTGCTGGACATGGGCACCAGCGACCCCTGTGACCCAAAATGGAAGAAGCAGGTAAAAGATAATGGATGGATGGATGGATTTTTTTGGTGTTTTTGAAATTCTGTGTTCAGGGGGCCAGTGTGGCGGACACAAATGTATATATTTCACGTCAGAATGTGCTCTTATTGTGAACGGGACAGAATATAAATGGAGCGGATCAACAGTTGTAATTCATTCATTTTTTCTGAGCTTGGAATAATGGAATAATGGAAGAATTACTGTACTGTCTACAATCGCATGTAACAAAAAAAAATTGTCCAATGTATGGACGAACTGTACGTCCACAAACCACAATAGAGTGAGTCCGCGGAAGTCGAAACACGAAGTAGCGAGGGACTACTATATATATATAGGAATAGTAGTACATGTAGTGAATAGAAGTTTATTGTAGTATATATATATATATATATTTATATATATATTTATATATATATATTTATATATATATATATAT
>NW_023633493.1:0-1291 GCF_014905685.2 Nematolebias whitei | reverse complement strand
CAGCTGGTTTTGGTTGTCAGCAGCAAACTGGTTGATCCACTCTGAGAAGGTGCTATTTAAGAGACTGAGCTGAAAACAGCACCTCAGACTGAGGAAGTCTCTTGGATGAGAGACGAAACGTTTCTAGATTTTTTTGCTTTGTTTTGTTTTTTGTTTTTTTGAATGTCCAGAGGACCAGATTGAACTTTTTTGGATTTTTCTACCTGGATTATTGAGCATGCATCAGGAGACCTGTATAGTGTTTGGAAATTTATGGTGTGAAGCAGAACTTTGAGGCCTGGCCACACCCCTTTAAAATATATGAAAACGCAAGCTTTAGATAACTTTAACTCTCCAATGTCTTAAGGGCATATCAACCCAGTTTGAAGCCAATCCTTCAAAATTCCTAGGAGGAGTCCGTTAAAATTTGCAATAAGAAACACTCAAAAAGGACACTTGGACCTAAAATGACCAACTTCCTGTTGGTTTTGGACGAGGGCTCAAAGAGACTTTTTCATAGGTCCTGAGTAGATACAGATGTTCACCCAGTTTCAGAAATGTCGATCAAAAAATGGTTTGGGGCTGAGGTTTTAAAATATTCTTGGGGGCACTGTGGAGGCTATTGACCACTTATCATGGCTTCTTGTTCAAGGGGTGGATAATGATGGATCGTACTGATTTTGGTGCACCTCGGCTCAAAACTGTGGAATTTAGAGCAAAACGTATGGCAACGGCATTACATCTTACTTCGCCACGCCGCGCCGCCCACATGCTCCACCCAAAACTGTCAGTGTTGGAAAGCAGGTTACACCAACATGTCTTCGGTCACTGGACACAATATCATGCTGATCAGGTAACAGGGGTCAGATAGGAATTGTTCAACGTAAAACTTTATACATTCTTGTTCTCAGGGGGCATGGCCAAAAACCGCCAAAAAGGTGTGAAAATTGGGCCAGCATTCCAAAATGGCCACCTTCTGTCATAGCTCTGCTCTCTGTCAGCTCCTCTGTCATGCTGCACACTCAGTAATCACTCAACTCATGTCACCTGTCACCGCTCATTATCCCACAGCTCCACCACCTGGTCCAGTCAGTACTTAAGCTCACTCATTCCTCTCAGTCTGGGCCAGATTCTCTATCCTGTCTCATCAGCAGTAGACTTTCCAGCATTCCATTGATTGACTCATCACGTTCATGACCCTTGCCTTGACCACGACCACGCTTTTGCCTCAGCCCTCGTCTGCTTTTGCTCATCTGATCAGGTACCGACTCATGCTCTTGTTTTTTGACTCTCTTTTTGGATCACGTACTGG
>NW_023633492.1:0-1291 GCF_014905685.2 Nematolebias whitei | reverse complement strand
TAGTTTTATATCCCGTAGACGCCTCGTTATCTATGGTTGAGCGCATAGATACAATCACTAGATGCCTCATTGGCTGCTGCGGCGCAGGTATTTCGGCCGCCATCTTGGAACGGTCGTCCTTATTTGGTTAAAGCAGATGTTTCAGCACTTCGCAGCTTATTTCTGTTCAAATCAACGGACTGTTGACGTCAGGTCTCGGGGGATAACTTTTCACAAGTAAGATGAACATAGTATTGTTAGTATTTTGTGAATATAATATTACTGTACTGTATTTATGTCCACCAGCTGATGTGATGTTCAGTGTAACACGGTGTTCAGCTGCAATGAAGCTGACTGAGATCTGATGACAGGAATATTTTTCTAACAAGTATACTCACAATTTCTGTAGCTTTGGTTCATTATCAAGAGATATGCATCAAAACTGGAGTTTTGTTTAAGTTCTAAGAAATTAAAAAATAGGGAGAATATAGGAAATAGAAAATAAGATTGACCTCCTTTGTACAATGTTTTTGTGTAGACACAAATCTCCTGTTTTCATTTTGAAAGTTTCCCAAAGAACAAGATGTGAGGAAGAGGAGGAAGTGTCTTTGAGGAGGATATTGTATATATATATTCAATTCAATTCAAAAATACTTTATTAATCCCAAAGGGAAATTATTTGTTGTTGCAACTCATTATCCTCATTTCATTAAGAGATGTTATAGATACTGATGGCTGTAAACAGGAAGGATCTCTTGTAAAGGTCCATCCCACAGTGCATCCTAAGAAACTGGCTGCAGATGCCGTCCGATCCGTCCACCCAGACTCTGCTGGCCTCTCGGTTCCCTTGGACTGTAGGACCGCCTGAATGCCGGGCAGAACTCCTCCCAGAGCGATGGCCACTCCTCCCAGCAGTCTGCCGAGCTCCTCGTCACTGCGGACAGCCAATTGTAGGTGCTGAGGGACGATCCTGTCCTTCCGCTGTCGTGAGCCGTGTTTCCTGCTAGTTCCAGGATCTCAGTGGTCAGGCACTCGAGCACAGCTGGCGGGTAGATGAGAATGCGTCCACATAACATCCTTTTCAACTCATTTGAGAGTTGGGGCTGTAGTTGAGATATTATTTGAGCTTTTGAGATGTTAATCAGCTGCTTTTGTTGTAGAAAACAGCCTTGTTGCCATGGTTACGCATCCTAACAAATGTCCAAAACTTTAAAAGTTTCAGTAAAAATCCTTCCGGCTGCACAGCATCTGATACCAGAGGAAAAAATAATCCAAAAAATATGATTTACATCCAGAAAACCAGGAATTAAAG
>NW_023633491.1:882-1292 GCF_014905685.2 Nematolebias whitei | reverse complement strand
AATAGGAAGTTGGTCCCAGCAGTTCTTCCTCCGATTTTATCCTCAAATGGTGTCCCCATTGAGTTTGTTGATTCCTATAAATATTTGGGTATCTTGGTCGACTCACATCTTTCTTTTAAGCTCCATGTGGAAAACTTGGTAAAGAAACTGAAAGGTAAACTGGGTTTCTTTTTCAGAAACAAATCCTGTCTAACCCTGAATGCTAGAAAACGCCTTGTATCTGTGACTTTCCTTCCCTCAATTGATTTTGGTGATATTATTTACATGAACGCTCCTACAAGAACCCTGCAGATGTTGGATGCTGTCTATCATGGTGCACTAAGATTCATAACTGGCTGTGATTATCGTACCCACCACTGCACCCTGTATTCACTGGTTAACTGGACATCATTAACTTCACACAGACTCTC
>NW_023633491.1:159-782 GCF_014905685.2 Nematolebias whitei | reverse complement strand
TTAAGCTCCATGTGGAAAACTTGGTAAAGAAACTGAAAGTTAAACTGGGTTTCTTTTTCAGAAACAGATCCTGTCTAACCCTGAATGCTAGAAAACGCCTTGTATCTGTGACTTTCCTTCCCTCAATTGATTTTGGTGATATTATTTACATGAACGCTCCTACAAGAACCCTGCAGATGTTGGATGCTGTCTATCATGGTGCACTAAGATTCATAACTGGCTGTGATTATCGTACCCACCACTGCACCCTGTATTCATTGGTTAACTGGACATCATTAACTTCACGCAGACTCTCTCACTGGTACATTTTCATCTTTAAATCACTTCTTGGTCTGCTGCCTTCATACATCTCCTCCTACATGTCTCTGCGTGAGTGCAGCTACGGAGTGCGCTCTCAGGACATTATTACCTGCAGTGTTCCCTCAGTGAGGACTGAACTAGGCAAAAGGGCCTTCTCCTACTCCGCTCCTGTTTCCTGGAATATCTTACAAAAAGATTTGAAGCTCTCGACCTTGACCTCTCTAAGTGGCTTTAAGAATCTGTTGGACTCCTGGCAGGGACCAATGCAGACATGTTCCTGTTTTTAGTTTTATACATTTGTCTTGGAATCTAGCTGTTTTTTT
>NW_023633490.1:0-1292 GCF_014905685.2 Nematolebias whitei | reverse complement strand
ACGCCAACCTTCAAATAATCATGTTCAGTTCTGCACTCAATACTTGGTCGGGAATCCTTTTGCATGAATGACTGCTTCAATGCGGCGTGGCATGGAGGCAATCAGCCTGTGGCACTGCTGAGGTGTTATGGAGGCCCAGGATGCTTCGATAGCGGCCTTAAGCTCATCCAGAGTGTTGGGTCTTGCATCTCTCAACTTTCTCTTCACAATATCCCACAGGTTCTCTATGGGGTTCAGGTCAGGAGAGTTGGCAGGCCAATTGAGCACAGTAATACCATGGTCAGTAAACCATTTACCAGTGGTTTTGGCACTGTGAGCAGGTGCCAGGTCGTGCTGAAAAATGAAATCTTCATCTCCATAAAGCTTTTCAGCAGATGGAAGCATGAAGTGCTCCAAAATCTCCTGATAGCTAGCTGCATTGACCCTGCCCTTGATAAAACACAGTGGACCAACACCAGCAGCTGACATGGCACCCCAGACCATCACTGACTGTGGGTGCTTCACACTGGACTTCTGGCATTTTGGCATTTCCTTCTCCCCAGTCTTCCTCCAGACTCTGGCACCTTGATTTCTGAATGACATGCAAAATTTGCTTTCATCCGAAAAAAGTACTTTGGACCACTGAGCAACAGTCCAGTGCTGCTTCTCTGTAGCCCAGGTCAGGCGCTTCTGCCGCTGTTTCTGGTTCAAAAGTGGCTTGACCTGGGGAATGTGGCACCTGTAGCCCATTTCCTGCACACGCCTGTGCACGGTGGCTCTGGATGTTTCTACTCCAGACTCAGTCCACTGCTTCCGCAGGTCCCCCAAGGTCTGGAATCGGCCCTTCTCCACAATCCTCCTCAGGGTCCGGTCACCTCTTCTCGTTGTGCAGCGTTTTCTGCCACACTTTTCCCTTCCCACAGACTTCCCACTGAGGTGCCTTGATACAGCACTCTGGGAACAGCCTATTCGTTCAGCAATTTCTTTCTGTGTCTTACCCTCTTGCTTGAGGGTGTCAATGATGGCCTTCTGGACAGCAGTCAGGTCGGCAGTCTTACCCATGATTGTGGTTTTGAGTAATGAACAAGGCTGGGAGTTTTTAAAAGCCTCAGGAATCTTTTGCAGGTGTTTAGAGTTACGTCGTTGATTCAGATGGTTAGGTTAATAGCTTGTTTAGAGAACCTTTTCATGATATGCTAATTTTTTGAGACAGGCATTTTGTGTTTTCATGAGCTGTATGCCATAATCATCAGTATTAAAACAATTAAAGACCTGAAATATTTCAGTTGGTGTGCAATGAATCTGAAATATAT
>NW_023633489.1:0-1292 GCF_014905685.2 Nematolebias whitei | reverse complement strand
CGCCCGAGTCAACCAAGGCCAATAAGGAAACACGAGAATTATTTATTCGAATAACTGTGGGCAAGAGGAGTTTAAATGGGGAGGTAAGAGCTGAGTTACCCACCAGTATCTCCCGCTTTACTGGTGGGCTCGCTCGTTTCCCCGAAACGGACAGAGAGGTAAATAATGACCGGGGTTGCCACAGTACATGCAGAGGTTAGCGTTTCTACGGCACTCTCGCTCTTCAAACGTCAACCGTGTTCGCCCGATCTGCATGGGTTCTGGCTCAGGAGACACGAGAAAATTGTTCTGGGGAGACAAACAAGAAGAATTAATACCCGGGGACGTTTTCAAAAGATGATTCTCTTTCGCTGTTTTAAAATAACGAGGTTCACCTGAAGGGGCCGTGAACCCGGAAGTGGAAGGTTTCTGGGAGTTGTAGTCCCGTTCTCGCCTCCGCTCCCGGAAACGGTCATTAATGGAAATGGCCATATTGATTAGTTGGTCAAACCCTTCCGGTTCGTCTCGTGCAGCGATTTGGTCTTTTATCTGGTCGGAGAGAGAGTTTAGGAATGCACCTTGGAGAGCGAGCTCGTCCCACCTCGTTTGAGCCGCCAGGATCCGGAACTCCAGGCCGTACTCAGAAACAGGACGGCAGCCTTGACGTAATCCCAGGAGACGTTTCACTGCGTTTGAAGCCTGCAGGGGGCGATTGAAGATCCGTCAAAACTCCTTCAGGAGTTGGGGGTAAGTAGCCGGGGGGTCTACGTGGGACTGCATGAAAGAAGTAGCCCAACGTAGAGCGTTACCTTTGAGAAGGTTAATAAAGTAAATAATTTTTGCAGAGTCTGTGCTGTAGAGAGACGGGGCTCCCTCGAAAACGAGTCTGCACTGTAGCAGAAAACCCCCACATTGGTCGGGATCTCCGGCGAACAGCTCAGACGGTTTGACGAGCAGCTGTGGACCATGAGAGGTTGCGACAGGCGTCTCACGAGGGACGCTGGGGACAGGCGTGTCGGTCGGATCTGGAGGAAGAGGAGGTAGAAGTTGTTGATTGAGGGAGTAAATCATACCTCCAAGTTCCTGCATGTTGGACTGGGCTGCACGTTGCTGGGTCAGAACCTGTTGCAACATGGTCTCCAGTCTAGAGATCCGTTCCACCTGTGAGATGGTGGTTGTCTGTTCGCTCCCGGTCTCATTCTGGGTCTGTTTTGGCTGGAGCATTTCTGTCGTAACCGAGGGGAACCCAGATTTGTATGAGACCTGGAACGAGACAGACTCAGGTGGAATACAAAAGAAACAGTGTTTATTTA
>NW_023633488.1:0-1292 GCF_014905685.2 Nematolebias whitei | reverse complement strand
TAATGCTCTATGAACTGGCGAGAGTAGTTACACACTCCCAAGAAACTTTGTAGTTCTTTGAGATTGGTAGGGACTTTGAGGTTGTCTAGGCCTTGGGTGCGAGTCAACTGTGGTTGTACTCCGTCTGGACCTACTGAGAGGCCAACGTAGTCCACTTTGGTTCTGCACCACTGGCACTTTGACAGTGAGATTTTAGCACCAGCAGTTGTTAGCTGATTTAGGACGTGGTCGATCTCAGCCAAATGAGAGTCCAGTGTTGGCTGCCTCAAAAGGATGTCGTCCACGTAGATCAGTGTCCCACGCTCGTGGGCGTCTGGACATGCTTTGTTCAAAAAGATGTTGAACTCTGCAGGTGAGTTAGCGTAGCCAAAGGGACACCTGGTAAAGGTGTATTGTCGGCTGCCAAAAGTGAAAGCTAGTTTGTGTTGATCCTCGGCGCGCACAGGGATGGTCCAAAAACCAGAGGCGACGTCGAGGGTCGAGAAGTACTTACCATCGGTGACCTTTGGCAGTTCCTGATGGAGCTGAGTCATTGGCCACCTGGATAAAGGTACTTGTTTATTTAGCTTCCTGTAGTCTATGGTAAGTCTCCACTTACCATTTGGTTTTAAAACTGGCCATAGAGGCGCAGAGTAGGTGCTGTTACATTGTCTGATTATACCTTTGACCAAAAGGTCATCAATGATCTCCTGGACAGGCTGGTGTGCCGCCAGAGGGATCTTGTATTGTCTGACAAATGTTGGCGGTGCATTGAGTGGGGTTGGGATTCTCACTGCATGGAGTGAGGTCAACCCACAATCTGTTGAATCAGTTGAAAATGACTTTTCATATTTTAGAAGAACTTGGCGTAGTTTGTCTCTTTCTTCATCAGATGTCAGAGCGTCGGCTTGGGCGACCACCTGATCAATCTGTGATGAGACTGTTAAGGGTTCTTGCTCCTTAGGGAGCTCCAATGAATCCCTTTCTGAGTCGTCGGGCCTGTCTATGGGTAAGACACCATAGGTTTGAGGTCCTTGGTCGACGTCATTGGTTGAGAAAAGAGCTATGGCCTGTGTTGGTTTTGTGAACCATACTGGCCCAGCTTCTTGACTCGGTACCAGATTGTCTGGGAGTCCTCCCAGAAATGGAATGCCTAGTTCAAAATCATGAAAGTCAGTTGAAATCAACCATCCTAGCATAGTCCTTTTTGGGATCAGCACCTCATCCATGCCAGTGTTACACACAGCAATAGATGTGGTCCTGGAGTCAAGACTCACCTGGTTCGTGGCTTCCACGGACAGTCCCAAGTTGAA
>NW_023633487.1:0-1292 GCF_014905685.2 Nematolebias whitei | reverse complement strand
ACAGACGCCAGATATTTGGAAACATTGTAAGTGACAGAGTTAATCATGCTAACGATTGGTCTTAAAGGTACACCTTGTTTGTGGATTTTAGGTAAACCATAAAGACTAGGTGTGGCCTCCCCTGGGTACAGTCTGTGGTACAGAAAACGGTCAATAGCCTTGTCCTGCTCCAAAATTTTCAGGCAATCTATCAATTTCTTCTTGTAACCACTTCCTGGATCTCTTTTCAGAGGTTCATAAGTGTTTAAGTCACTAAGGAGTGTCATAACCTTCTCATGATAGTCTTTCTGGTTCAAAATCACTGTGCACCTTCCTTTGTCTGCTGGGAGAATGATGATGTTTTTGTCCTTGCTAAGAGTGGTGAGTGCGTCCCTCTCCTCTCTACTGATGTTGGAAGGTGGTGGTTTGGCATTGCTGAGGCAGGCTGAAACTTTGACTCTGAGCTGTTCTGCTTCAGCCTCTTTAATTTTGTTGTTGCGGATGGCTGACTCAGTAGCTGTGATCATCTCCACCAGAGGAATTCTACTTGGTACAACCGCAAAGTTCAGTCCCCTGGCAATAATCTCTGTCTCTGGCTGGGTGAGCTGTCTGTCAGATAAATTCTTCACCCACTTTTCTGTCTTCCTGGCATGTAATTGACTACTGGAGTGTTGTCCTACACTGAATGTGTTGTTATTGGAATAGTGATGTTGTTGATGAGTTATTAGTAAGTTAAACTTGTTTTGTTGTCGAGTCTTGGACTTGACATGCTGTGCTAAGCGTGCATTTTTTGTTGTTTTGCTTTGTTTTGGGTTTTTTTGAATGTCCAGAGGACCAGATTTAACTTTTTTAGATTTTTCTACCTGGATTATTGAGCATGCATCAGGATATTTTGAACCACTTTGGCCAGGATTGCCTCAAACTAGTTAGAGAGTTTGAGAAAACAGCAAGGAAGAGGGCAGACTACAGGAACCATTTGCGATTCAACCTCAGATGTCGACAAAGTGGCATCATTCCCAAGAGCCTGGAACTAAAATCTTCGGTCAGCGGGCACCGTGCAAGCAAGGTCCTTCAGAAGGCACAGACACAGCTGCTGAATGAACGGGTGAGACAGACCAATTTTACTATTGAGGCCTTGAAGGCCAAAGAAGAGCACATTAAACAGAAACTATGTGTCTAGATCAGACCACACTTTAACAAGTGTTGGACTGTACAGATCAGGCACGCTTAGCACAGCATGTCAAGTCCAAGACTGACCGTGATGACCGTCAGCCATCCGCAACAACAAAATTAAAGAGGCTGAAGCAGAACAG
>NW_023633486.1:0-1292 GCF_014905685.2 Nematolebias whitei | reverse complement strand
TGTTCTGGCCAGACTTCTTCAAACAGCGAAGAGAGTAAACGTTTTAGGGTCTCATTCGACCCGTTCTGAACTAATGGCTCTGCTGTACAAGTTTCTAATCATTGAGTCCTCAGTGTTGCTTGCTTCTTTGAGCTTCTTCAAAAAGAGCTTGGACATCTTATAACCTCTGCTTTGACATCTCTGCCTGGGAGAGACCTTGTCGACGTCGTAGAGCTACCGTATGTGGTGTGGCTGTGCTCAGTCTTGTCATGGTGGCCGACCTGGTACATGAAACATCCTTTTGTTAAACAATACAAAAGAACAATTTGATTTTAATTTTGTGGAAATGTTCATATTTTACTGCATTCTCTACACACCCGACTAAGTCTTTTTCACAGAACTATAATTCATGCTTTATTTTAGAGCATTACGGTGTGAAAGAGAGACAAAAGATAAACTTTCCACAGAGGCCTTGTCACCAGCTCGGTCAGTGTCCCAGCGCTCATCAGTGTGACTGCTGGAATGACGCCCGGTGTGGAACATTAAAAGGGCTTCAGTAACTACAGACAACAAAACCCCTGGAGGCGACAACAGACTCGCACACAACAGGAAGGGATGCTGCTCACTCGCCTGAAACAAAAAGAGACATGAGACATGCAGCAGCGGAACTCATTCATTTACTCGCTCAGCAACAGCAGCGGAGCACGATGACAGCGCGGTTATTAATTTCTCATCAACCAGAATATTTAACAAGCTCGAGCTACACAGATGAAACAGCAGCTCGGCTTACGTTTGAGTGAGTAATGTAATCACTAAACGCAGCAGGAACACAAAGCAAGAGGCAGTACCTTTCTAACTTCATCACTGGTGGCTTGTGTTAGCATAATAATCACGCTGAATTTCCATCTGGTTTGACTTGCACACATTAAATATCAATTCTGTAGCCATTATAGATGATTGTTCAGTTGAAGCAAATGTTTTAAGAAAAACTTTGGTTTGTGCACACGCTGGTTTTTGACCATCATAAAATGTGAAGTGAGCTTCACTGAATCAGATTCTTTTGCTGAAGACGCATGTTTAATGTTCACCAACACTGTTGGAAGCAATAAATGAAAGATTTGGATGGATCCTTGGATTTAAACTACTACTACAGGACCAACTACTCACACTGGGACTAAGCCCCTCCATATGCAACTGGGTCCTGGATTTCTTAATCAACAGGCCACAGTCTGTGAGGATCCACAAGTTCTCCTCCTCCACTGTAACCCTCAGCACTGGCTCCCCTCAGGGCTGTGTGTTGCCCCTCCTCTTCA
>NW_023633485.1:651-1292 GCF_014905685.2 Nematolebias whitei | reverse complement strand
ATATATATATATATATATATATATAAATAAATATATATATGCATATACATATATATATACATATACATATACATATATACATATACATATATAAATACATATATATATATATACATATATATACATATACATATATATACATATACATATATACATATACATATATATGTATACATATACATATACATATATATATATACATATACATATGCATATACATATATATATATATATATATATACATATATATACATATACATATAAATATATACATATACACATATACATATATATATGCATATATATATATATATATATATATATATATACATATATATATATATATACATATACATATATTTATATACATATACATATATATACATATACATAAATATATATATATACATATACATATATATACATATACATATATATACATATACATATACATATAAATATATACATAGACATATACATATACACATATACATATATATATATATATATATACATATACATATATATACATATACATATACATATATATATACATATACATATATTTATATACATATACATATACATACATATACATAAATATATATATATACATATACATATATATACATATACATATA
>NW_023633485.1:0-641 GCF_014905685.2 Nematolebias whitei | reverse complement strand
ATATATATATATATATATATATATAAATAAATATATATATGCATATACATATATATATACATATACATATACATATATACATATACATATATAAATACATATATATATATATACATATATATACATATACATATATATACATATACATATATACATATACATATATATGTATACATATACATATACATATATATATATACATATACATATGCATATACATATATATATATATATATATATACATATATATACATATACATATAAATATATACATATACACATATACATATATATATGCATATATATATATATATATATATATATATATACATATATATATATATATACATATACATATATTTATATACATATACATATATATACATATACATAAATATATATATATACATATACATATATATACATATACATATATATACATATACATATACATATAAATATATACATAGACATATACATATACACATATACATATATATATATATATATATACATATACATATATATACATATACATATACATATATATATACATATACATATATTTATATACATATACATATACATACATATACATAAATATATATATATACATATACATATATATACATATACATATA
>NW_023633484.1:540-1292 GCF_014905685.2 Nematolebias whitei | reverse complement strand
TCTGACAGTGCTATATTAGCTCGCTGAAGAAAAAATGGGAGCCGATTTCCCGCTCTTAACGTAATTTATACGGACCGGGTGGGGCCCACACAGCAGGTGGGCGTGGACTAAATTTTTTCAGTGCTTATGCTCTGCATAACGGGATAAACCCATCAGCGACAGCCTTAAAGGGCGAAGCCTATATGACATAGAACTACATCTTCTGGAAATTGTTTTGTAAAACATTTACTGTAAAAAAATAGCATCAAAATGTATGGAATAAGTCTGTGTTCTTTATAATATTATCAATTTAAAAAAATGTGACAAACTGATTCAATTTGGTGGTTAATTTAACTAAGCAGAAACTGGAATGGAAAAACTCTACAAGTATTGTTATGCAAACAGTAGTCCCTCATTTATCACATGGAATCTGCAACCTGAAGACCTGCAATAAGTGAAAAACTGCAAAGTAGGTATAGTAGTACAAATAGTAAGTAGTAGTTTATGTTATATATGTGTGTATATATATATATATACTTTGTTTATATATATATGTGTGTATATGTATATATATATATATATATATATATATATATATATATATATATATATATATATATACTTTGTATATATGTGTATATGTGTATATGTATGTGTGTATATGTATATATATGTGTAAGGATGGTACTATTTGCTGTTTCTGTTTGTGTCTGTTTTCTCGTCAGTTTAATTGGTGTCACCTTTGTCTCGTCACAGCTGTTGTAATCACGTCT
>NW_023633484.1:0-440 GCF_014905685.2 Nematolebias whitei | reverse complement strand
AATTCCACCAAGGCGCTGGACTCACCATCAGAAATCCAAGATTCCGTGACAAACAGAAAATCCAACTCCTCATCTTTAATAAAGTCATTGAGGACAAACGTCTTGTTGGAAACAGACCTTGGGTTGATTAAACACATCCTGATAGGGTCCAACGCAGACACAGCCGTGGAGGGAGAAGCGCGCGCCAGCGGGCGCAGGTTAAGAAGAACAGCTCCTCCAGGTCTGCTGGTGCGGCGCACAGGTAAACAACTCCAGGTTGTAAGGATGGTATTATTTGCTGTTTGTGTCTGTTTTCTCGTCAGTTTAATTGGTGTCACCTTTGTCTCGTCACAGCTGTTGTAATCACGTCTTGTCTTGTCCTTGTATATAAGCCTCCTGTCCTGTGTTGTTCCTTTGTCGGTTCGTCGTTGGGTATTGCCTGTCCTGTCCTGCCTGTGTGA
>NW_023633483.1:0-279 GCF_014905685.2 Nematolebias whitei | reverse complement strand
ACTTTCTATAGTCCAGGTGAACTTTCTATAGTCCAGGTGTACTTTATATAGTCCAGGTGTACTTTCTATAGTCCGGGTGTACTTTCTATAGTCCGGGTGTACTTTCTATAGTCCAGGTGTACTTTCTATAGTCCGGGTGTACTTTCTATAGTCCAGGTGTACTTTCTATAGTCCAGTTGTACTTTATATAGTCCAGGTGAACTTTCTATAGTCCAGGTGTCCTTTCTATAGTCCAGGTGTACTTTCTATAGTCCGGGTGTACTTTATATAGTCCAGGTG
>NW_023633482.1:1020-1292 GCF_014905685.2 Nematolebias whitei | reverse complement strand
CTCCCTCACTGAATAGAAACACAGCCCCTCACGTGCTGCTTTACACAAACTTACTAACGTCGTAAAGGCAGCACAGCTGAAGAGGATTATTATTTAATATATGTAAATAGTTTATTTTTTAGACATTTATTTTGTACAGTTACAGCTGTTTGTTAATAAATGTGCCTGTGTGACAACTGGGACAAAGCTTTGACTCTGAAATATATTTTTATTAATTTATGGAATGAAAAAAATATTGAGATATATATCATATATCACTATTTATCTTAAAA
>NW_023633482.1:0-920 GCF_014905685.2 Nematolebias whitei | reverse complement strand
TAGTGTTTGCTTGCACAACAAAACCATCATTTTGGAAGTGGAGGCTGCGTGACGGCAGTTTTTTACTGCCTGACGTTCTCAGAGTTGGGGCAGGAGCTACATGTCAGACCACCACCAACCACACGTTGTTTTCTGTTACAGATGAAGTTCATGTTAATAAATGGTGTGAAGCTGAGAAGAGTTCCTGGGTGAGTGATCCATCAGTTCGCTTGTATCAAACCAAACGTCAGGGTTGCATAGGTATGTATTTATGTGCGTACTTAGGTATGTATTTATTTACTGCAGTTTAGGCCCTGTTTACACAGACACGATGGGGGAAACGTAGGTTTTTTCATATGTTACTTGGAGGAAAAGATCTGCGTTGACATGGACAAATTTTGTGTTTACATGTAACCTGAGGAATCTCCCCCCGCCCTCCCGAATCTGCTGTAGTTACCTGTAGTTACCTGTAGTTACCTGTAGTTACCATGCCGGGTCATTAGTTGGCGCTGTGAATTTTGTACATTGACCTAATGTGCATGCGTGCTGCCTCGGCCCGCTCCTTTCCTCTGGGCTAAAAGCTCAGCTAACAACATCTTAAGTTAAAGCTGGATTTTGGATGAGAGTCGACAGATTTTTACGCCAAGCGGGACCGCTTCATCTAACAGCTCCACACCGGTCGCTGAGTGGACCAGAACCGAGTCGACAATGATGATGTCGAACTTTACTCCGTGATAATCAGGAGCCGATTTACTGCAGGTAAATCAACGTTCTCAATAATGTTAGCTTGTGTTTACTTCGGTTACAAAACAACCAACTGAATTTTTATTTATTTTTTTCCTGTGAGGAGAAGCTGTCCTCCCACCAGGCGGGCCGGTTCTGAACGAGCATTGATCCAAGTGCAGTGCAGGAGGACGTTGAAGAGAGAAATGTCATGTTGG
>NW_023633481.1:0-1292 GCF_014905685.2 Nematolebias whitei | reverse complement strand
GAGTCTGCTGTCAGGATTGGGAGCCTCTTCAAAGTAAAACAGGAAGTAGGTCAATTTCAAAATAAAATAAGAATAGGAATGTTAAATTCAACAAAGAACACAATCTTTATTTCACAACAACTGTCAAAATGCACCATTTCTGTTAAAAATTGTAACGAATCAATTCTGAGTTGCACGGAGTCTGCTACTCCGGTCTCAAAACGTCTTTCTAGCTATTTAAACAACTCGTCCGAACCTTTTCAGAACCGAGCCGGTACCAGAACCACGTCTGGACCGCCTTTAAACAGAATAAAGCGTTTCCACACACCCAGCTTTTAGTTACCATAACAGGCGTACAATTTCAGCTTTCATAAAGACTCAATGACACTATTTCAGCTTTCATAACATCGCCAGCGTAACACAGCGTAAACATGCAGAGCCAAGCTCCAAGCGGTGCAGCTTCAGAGGCGTTTCAGCACAGCTGACAAACTGTTATTTTTCTTCATGCCAACACGTAAAATCAATCTTTACACGAATACACAGTCATTTCCTCTCATCCCCGTACGAGCCACCAAAATGTAGATGAACAGATGCTCAGATATATTCATCATTTAACACGGATTCCTCATTTTTCTGGACTGAATAAAACGTGCATTGAATTTAATGAAATGCAAACGTGAGACGTCATTTATCTTTGACCCATCAAAATGAATGCGGTCATTTATTTACAGAATCAAAGTTTAACATCAAACATTTACATTAATTTGGCAAAATATGAAAATAACACATAAGCAACCAATCAGGAAAAATCATACGGCCATGATTTTTCCGTTGCTTCACCACAGACATTTATGAAAACTGTACAATTATGATCTTAATCCACACGGCGGTGGATGAGCACTTTACACAGACATTTCTAAATATCTGGAAGAATATCTACTTGAGAGAGGAGTTTAAGGATGGGAAGGAAGTTAAAGGGAGTAAAGGATGGTGTTTGAGGGAGAGTGTTGAACAGAACGGCACTCTCCGGGCTTTCTTCAGCTTCTTCCTTACAGTACACTTAGGTGGTGAAATCGACTCTTTTACCTGGAGATGTCTCAGGCGAGATTCCGTTTAACGCACCCTTTCAGCGTCTCAGTAGGATGCTGTGAATCGTCCGACAGTAGTGGCGAGGCTCTGTCCGACACAAGCTCACCTCAGTGGAAATTGTTATAATCCCATGAAACTCGGAAGAGCTCTGTGGTCATGTCAGGGTCTTCCCGGCTCCCACAGCAACTGCACAGCACTAGGACATATCAGAACTGTCCGCGCCG
>NW_023633480.1:0-1292 GCF_014905685.2 Nematolebias whitei | reverse complement strand
TGTGTATGTTGATATTAAATAAAGCATATTACAGTACATTTTTATATATGAAAAGTACTCAAATAGAATATTCCTTTAAATCAATGAAGAATTGTGTGTGTGTGTGTGTGTGTGCGTGTGTGTGTGTGTGTGTGTGTGTGTGTGTGTGTGATATTTACATACATAACTTGATTTGAACACCTGTGTGTCTAAAAATTAAATATCAAATCCATACTGTTGTCACAGGAATGTGTTGCCAAACTGAACATACACGAAGAGACGATGGAGGCTCTGAGGTTGATCTGCGACAAGGTCAGTGTCTGTGGGGGTGTTCTGCAGGTACCTCTGACCAAGGAGCTGCTGGCTTCTGTTGCCTCTGCAAGGTCAAAGTACAGGATTTACCTGGAACAGCAACGAAAGAAGAAAGAAACTTCCACACAGAGCCTTAAGAGGAAAGCAGCTGGAGCTGAGTTAGAAGAGCTGAAAAAAAAGAGAAAACTTCTACAAGAGGTGTGCGATTCTCTGCAAAAAGATGCAGATCAGTTGGCAGAGCAGGCAGAGGGAAAGTCAGGTTCTTTAATGGCCCAACTGATCACCAAGTCCAATGTCTTGAGAAGGAGACGTAAAGAAAAACTCAGTGAGCTGGTGCAAACTGAAGAGTTGCTGGAATGCAAAGCAACTGCACTGAGGCACATGTAATGATTACTGTGTTTATTTCTTATTCGCCATTGTTCAACCAAGTTACTTTAAAATAACTACGAGTCTTGTTGTAACCTAAGCTATATTTTCTTAAACCTAGTCGTGGTTCAGTTTCTTCTTTTGAATTTTTTTCTATCCACTGTATCTCAGTTCTGTTGTAGGTTTGAGATTCACGGATTTAATTGAAAACAACAGCAGTTTTGTAAATCAAAGATTTGTTGCTTAATAAAACAAAGTGACGATAAGGTCTTGAATTTATTTTGGAAGGTCTTGAAAAAGTCTTGAAAAGGTATTGAAATTAACTTCATTATTCCTGCATATACCCTGTGTAAGGTGATAAACTGATGACAATAGTGTGAAACCACCTTCTTGTGTAATTAAGGGAAGGGAAGTTTGAGTTTGTCATCACTGTATGTTCCCATACCATGGCAAAATCAGTTCTCTGTATTTAACCCAACACACGCGAGATGCACCCAGGTGAAGCAGCTACAATGTGTAAGCACCCAGGGAGCAATTGGGGATTGGGAGCCTTGCTCAGAGACACCACAACATGTGGGAATGGCTACGAGTTGAACCACAACTTTATGGTCCCAAGTCGGCTGCCCTACCTCTAC
>NW_023633479.1:0-1292 GCF_014905685.2 Nematolebias whitei | reverse complement strand
TCACATGCTCAAGAAGGACCATCAGCCTAACAATGGATCATTAGCACCTGATGGCTGTTTACTACTCACAGAGGGCTGAGTGATACTAGCAATCACAGCATTGTAAGAGGGGGACAGTTGAACCCGGAGGCTCCACCCCTGTTTAACGATGGACGATTTCTTTTCACAAAGATGGCCTCCTTTACTCCTCTCTCAAACCATCGTTCCTCTCTGTCCAGGATGTGAACATCTTCATCCTTGAAAGAGTGACCGCTGGCCTGGAGATGAGTGTAGACCTCAGAGTCCTGGCCTGATGATGTTGATCTTCTGTGCTGGGCCATCCTTTTCGCCAGTGGCTGTTTAGTTTCTCCGATGTAAGACTGATCACAGCCCTCCTGACACTGAACAGCATACACAACATTACTCTGTTTGTGCCGGGGGACTGGATCTTTGGGATGAACCAGTCTTTGCCGTAATGTATTTTGGGGTTTAAAAGCCACTGGGACGTTATGTTTAGAAAATAAACGTCTCAGTTTCTCTGATACCCCCTCAACATACGGAATGACCACTGGTCTGGGTCTGGGTTCCTCCTTTTCACCTGATGGCTGACTGGAGTCCTGTTTGGGTTTCTTCTCTGCTTTCAGGAAGGCCCAGTTAGGACATCCACATTGCTCTAGAGCCTGTTTTGTGTAGGATTTCTCCTTCTGCCTGGCTCCCGAGCTATTTTTTTAGCTAATTTTTTTTGCTTTGTTTTGTTTTTGTTTTTTTTGAATGTCCAGAGGACCAGATTGAACTTTTTTGGATTTTTCCACCTGGATTATTGAGCATGCATCAGGATATTTATTCAGAATAGAACACAAATAACAGATCAAAAGTTTAAACTGAGAGAATGTATCATTTTAAGGGAAAAATCTGTTGTTTCCAAATTTCATGGTGTCAACAAATCCCAAAAAAGTTGGGACAAGTCCATTTTTCCCACTGTGTGGCATCCCCCCTTCTTCTTACAACACTCAACAGACGTCTGGGGACAGAGGAGACCAGTTTCTCCAGTTTAGAAATAGGAATGCTCTCCCATTCATGTCTAATACAGGCCTCTAACTGTTCAATCGTCTTGGGCCTTCTTTGTCGCACCTTCCTCTTTATGATGCACCAAATGTTCTCTATAGGTGAAAGATTTGGACTGCAGGCTGGCCATTTCAGTACCTGGATCCTTCTCCTACGTAGCCATGATGTTGTGATTGCTGCAGAATGTGGTCTGGCATTATGGTGTTGAAAAATGCAGGGTCTTCCCTGAAAGAGATGACGTCTAGATG
>NW_023633478.1:0-1292 GCF_014905685.2 Nematolebias whitei | reverse complement strand
ATAGTGCAAAGAGGAAGCCATTTCTAAGCAAGCTCCACAAGCTCAGACGTTTGCACTGTGCCAGGGGTCATTTAAAATGGAGTGTGGCAAAATGGAAGACTGTTCTGTGGTCAGATGAGTCACGATTTGAAGTTCTTTATGGAACACTGGGACACCATGTCATCCGGACCAGAGAGGACAAGGATAGCCCAAGTTGTTATCAACGCTACGTTCAGAAGCCTGCATCACTGATGGTATGGGGTTGCATGAGCGCTTGTGGCATGGGCAGCTTGCATGTCTGGAAAGGCACCATTAATGCAGAGAACTATGTTCAGGTTCTAGAAAAACATATGCTCCCATCTAGACGTCATCTCTTTCAGGGAAGACCCTGCATTTTTCAACAAGATAATGCCAGACCATATTCTGCAGCAACCACAACATCATGGCTACGTAGGAGAAGGATCCGGGTACTGAAATGGCCAGCCTGCAGTCCAGATGTTTCACCCATAGAGAACATTTGGCGCATCATAAAGAGGAAGGTGCAACAAAGAAGGCCCAAGACGATTGAACAGTTAGGTCGTTTTCACACCAGATAGTCCGGTAGACTCTGTTCGGTTCGGGACCAATATTCATGACCTTTTGTTTACATTTGAGCTGGTGCGTTTGCATTCACACTGCACTGTGCTGTCGAGTCAACCTGTTGAACCAACCTGTTCCCTCACTCGCCTGTGGGGGCGCTGCACCAAGAACTACTGAAAGAAATGACACAAAAACCTCTGAAGACACTTCTTCTTCTTCTGTAAATAAAAATAAAAACGAAGTGGCATCAAGTTTTAGCAGTTTTAGGAGTTATATTTAGTCATTTTTCAAAAATGGACTTAGCATGAGCAGAAGATGAGATGGAAGACCCTGGAGAATATTGTTTTTCCACACAAGGCAGCTGACGGCTCCATATAAGGTCAGAGAAATGTGTGTTTGTTTACCCTGCGGAGCGGGTCCCGGTCTGTTTGCATTCACACTGTACTCGAACTGCGCTGCAGTTTGCTTCTACCGGACCGAGACCTAGGTTTTAGCCCGGGCCAGAGTTCGCCTTTTTGTTCCGTGACAGAGTTCGATGGCGCGTTCATACCTCCCTAAACGAACCGGACTTTCTAGAAAAACGAGCTGGAGTTCGATTAAAGTGGACTAAACAGGGCTGGTGTGAATGCACCCTTAGAGGCCTGTATTAGACATGAATGGGAGAGCATTCCTATTTCTAAACTTGAGAAACTGGTCTCCTCTGTCCCCAGACGTCTGTTGAGTGTTGTAAGAAG
>NW_023633477.1:0-1292 GCF_014905685.2 Nematolebias whitei | reverse complement strand
CGAGGGCGGACCCCAAGCCCTGGCCTCGCGTGCTCCTGAAGGCTGGAGCCCAAGCACCAGCTGACGGGCGGACCGGGACGGGTATGGGACGGAGGGTGGAAACGATTTTTTAAAACATTTTATGTATTAATTTATTTTTTTTAATCAGAGAAGATAAAAATAAATAAACGGTGCCAACTTTATCATGAAATCCAATTTTCACTTTAATGACTTTATTAAATAATTTGTTAACCATGCGTAACCATGGCAACAAGGCAGTTTTCTACAACCAACAGAAGCTGATTAACATCTCAGAAGCTTAAATAATATCTCAACTACAGCCCCAAATCTCAAATGAGTTGAAAAGGATGTTCTGTGGACGCATTCTCATCTACCTGCCAGCTGTGCTCGAGTGCCTGACCACTGAGATCCTGGAACTAGCAACATGGCTCATGACAGCGGAAGGACAGGATCGTCCCTCGGCACCTACAGTAGGCTGTTCACAGCGACGAGGAACTCGGCAGACTGCTGGGAGGAGTAGCCATCGCTCTGGGAGAAGTTTTGCCCTGCATTCGGGCGGTCCTACAGCCCGGGGGAACCGAGAGGCCAGCAGAGTCTGGCTGGATGGATCAGACGGCATCTGCACCCAGTTTCTTAGGATCCACTGTGGGATGGACAGTGTAAGAGATCTTTCCTGCCTAATGCCATCAGTATCTATAACATCTTTAATAAAATGAGGATAACGAGTTTGCTACAACAAATAATTTCCCTCTGGGATTAATCAGAATCAGAATGCCTTTATTGTCATTATACGCAGTACAATGAAATTAAGAAATTAATAAAGTATATTTGAATTGAATATAAATATATATATGTATATACATATACATCCATTATTTTTCCTTGCTTCTTCCATTTTTTGGGGTCACGGAGGTCGCCGGTGCCCATGTCCAGCAATCACTGTGCGAGGGGCGGGGTACACCCTAGACGGGTCGCAAGTCCATCACAGGGCCACATAGAGACAAACAACCATTCACTCTCTCACTCTCAGCTAGGGACAATTTAGAGTTACCAGTCAGCCTAACATGCATGTTTTTGGTCTGTGGGAGGAAACTGGAGTACCCGGAGAAAACCCACGCATGCACGGAGAGAACATGCAAACTCCACCCAGAAAGGCCCCAGGACCGGGGTTTGAACCAGGGACCTGCTCGCTGAGAGGCAGCAACTCTACCAGTTGTGCCACCGTGCTGCCCTATACATATATATACATATACATATACATATATATATATATATATATATATATATATATA
>NW_023633476.1:0-1292 GCF_014905685.2 Nematolebias whitei | reverse complement strand
TACGTCACACATCCGGTCGTTAGCTGTTAGCTTAAAATTAGCATCGGCTAGCGTGGTCCAAAAACACCATTTAATGACGGATTTCAAACTGAAACGTGGCAAAATTTCAGCGATTAGGCTTCAAAGAAACGAGCAGCGGATCAGAATGCAACTTTAAAGCGTATTTCAACTTTAAAAAACAGATTGAAATTCCCTATGAAGACGAGCTTCATTTCCGGGTCACATGACTGAATCTACCAATGACAACAGCACGGGGGTGGGCTTTATGACCTGACACGTCAGAGGAAGTGCCGACAGACACGTCACTCATTTCTCAGCGTATCAGAGCGCTCCACAGCAGCTGATTTCAACCAATCACGCATCGTTTTTCCAGCTAGCATGTTAGCCTTAGCCTGAAAAAAGTCCGTCAACTTTTCGTCTTTTAAACTGTCAAAATGCACTATTTTCTGTTAAAAATGTAACCAATCAACTCTGAGCTTAACGGAGGCGGCGCTCCGGTTTCAAAACGTCTTTTAAACCATTTAAAACAACTCGTTCGAACTTGTCAAAACGAGTCGGACCAGTCACGTCTGGACCACTGTTCAAACAGAATAACGTTTCCACACAAACCCAGCTTCAGTTACACATAACAGACGTACAACTCAGCTTTTAAACAGACACGTTGACTCACAATTTCAGCGATTAAAGCATCACTAGCTGCAAACATGCTGTATTTTCTCCAAGTATCGCAGCTCAGCTCGCTGCGTTTCACAGCAGCTGATTCTCTGCACTTTTTTTTCATGCCAACATGATAATTCAATTGTCACACGAATACAGTCCATTTTATGAATTTATACGGGCCACCAGATGTAGTAACAAACGTACGGACGGGCCACCAGATGTAGTATGAACATATGCTGATATATATTCATACTGTTAAAGTAGTCTTCTTTTACTTGATTAATTCAAGAAAGAAAGTCTCAGGATGGGTCAACCTGTATTTCTGGATTCAAATCAATGAAATGACAGTTTCTGTCCCATAAGGTCCTAAGGTCAAGGTTTTGACATCAGGCCTAGTTCACTACACTCCTTACATCACACACACCTCCACCCTTACCTAAAGTAGCAGGGACAGACCAGAACAGGTCTCCCCTACTAAACAGGCAAGAGAGACCATTGAAACTTCCTCTTTCAATAGTTGAACTTCAAAAACTCTCGAAATATGTACAACGCTTTGTACCTGGCCCAATGGGTTCAACTGGTACTAAAGCATATCTCAAAGACCTAGATTTCAGACTGAGTGGTTATCCTAA
>NW_023633475.1:0-1292 GCF_014905685.2 Nematolebias whitei | reverse complement strand
TTTTCAACTTTCGCTACTATCTCAGACTCCGAGTCCTCCATCTTCCATTTCTACTGCTCTCCCAGGCTCTGAGACCATGCTCTTTCACTTCCATTGCTCTCCCAGGATCCTAGACACTTAAAGTGCTCCTCCTGGCTCTGACACCTCTATCATCTACTTCCACTGCTCCTCCTGGCTCTGAGACCTCAATCTTAAACTTCTACAGCTCCTCCAGGTTCTGAGACCTCAATCTTCCACATCTACTGCTCTCCCAGGCTCCGAGACCTTGATAATCCACTTCCACTGCTTCTCCAGGCTCTGAGACCTCGATCTTCCGTTTCTACTGCACTCTCAGGCTCCGAGACACTTCCATTGCCCCTCTAGGCTCTGAGAACTCGATCATCCACTTCCCCTGCTCCTCCAGACTAGGAGACATCAATCTTCCTCATCTACTGCTCCTCCAGGCTCCAAGACCTCGATCTTCCATTTCCACAGCTCTCCCAAGGTCCGAGACACTTCCATTGCTCCTCCAGGCTTTGAGACCTTGATCTTCCTCTTCCACTGCTCCTCCAGGCTCTAAGACCTAGATCTTCCACTTCCATTGATCTCCTAGGCTCCAATACCTCTATCTTCAAATTCCACTGCTCTTCCAGGCTCTGAGACTTTGATCTTCCACTTCCACTGCTCCTCCTGGCTCCGATACCTCAATCTTCACTTTCCACTGCTCCTCCAGTCTCTGAGACCTCGATCTTCCACTTCTACTGATCTCCCAAACTCCTAGACACTTCCATTGCTCATCCAGGCTCTGAGACTTCGATCTTCCACTTCCACTGTTCCTCCTGGCTCTGTCAATAAACCAGGTGTCTGTGATGATAATGCATGAACAGACCACCAGCTTTAAGAAAAATGAAGCCTGATCAAAAGTTCTCCTCAGCAGCAGAAGGACTGAACTCCTGCTTTAAATCAAGCTGAAAATGATAATGTAACCAAAGAGTTTTACTGTTTTGATAACGTGTAACTAAACTGTTTTACTGTTTTACTAATAATCAACACATAATCAATTAATGGAAGTGTTAATCTTTAAAACATTGTATAATCTTATGTAAGATTGTGTGATTCACTTTTGCTTGTGAAATGGTAAAGTTGAAGAGGCCTCATGTAACAGAGAAACATGTCTGAGCATGCCCACCTAAGAACAAGTCTGGACATGCCTCGAGCAGTAGAGGAGAACAAGAGTCAGAGAGTTCAAACACAACTCATCTCATGATGACTCATCTTTGAGCAAAACAAGTTCTGGAAAGTACCGAGAAAAC
>NW_023633474.1:0-1292 GCF_014905685.2 Nematolebias whitei | reverse complement strand
CCGTTTACATATATTTGTAATTTATCATTTTCAAAAGGAATATTTCCAGACAATATGAAAGTAGCTAAGGTAATTCCTCTCTTTAAAAATGGTGATAAATGTATGTTCAATAATTATAGACCAATATCCTTATTACCACAGTTCTCAAAAATTCTAGAAAAACTATTTGTGACCAGATTAGATAAATTTATTACTAAACAAAACATTCTAAGTAGCAGTCAGTATGGGTTTAGAGCAAAAAACTCTACATCAATGGCTCTCATGGAAATAATAGAACAAATAACTACTGCTGTCGATCAAAAACAGTATTGTGTTAGTATTTTTGTTGGTTTAAAAAAAGCATTCGATACTATTGATCACACTATTCTCCTTGAAAAATTAAATAAATATGGTATAAGAGGACCAGCATTACACTGGGTATCTAGCTATTTAAAAGATAGGAAACAGTTTGTACAAATAAATGGTGTAAGATCTGACCTGTGCAATATCACTTGTGGAGTTCCTCAAGGCTCTGTACTTGGACCAAAGTTATTTATTTTATATGTGAATGACTTAGTGAATGTATCAGGACTCCTCAAATGTGTCCTTTTTGCAGATGACACCACATTTTTTTGTTTGGGTAAAGATGTAAAACGGATGTTGAAATTGATGAAGACAGAATTTGATAAAATACAAACTTGGTTTAAACTTAATAAATTATCATTAAATTTAGATAAAACTAAATACATGATATTTAGTAACAAAAAGAGAACTGTTGATGATCCATTTAAAATTGAGGGTGTTGAGATTTGTAGAGTTAATGAGATTAAATTTTTGGGTGTAATCATTGATGAACAGCTAACATGGAAAAATCACATAAATTCTGTAAGAACAAAAATATCTAAATCTATTGCAGTACTATACAAAGTCAGGGAATTATTAAATGATAAAGCTCTGTACATGTTGTATAACACAATCATTGTTCCACATTTAATCTATTGCATTGATGTTTGGGGGAAAGCGTGTAAAACATTTACAAAGCCTATTTTTATTTTACAGAAAAGAGCTGTAAGAATTATCACCAGAAAGCATTACAGTCACCCATCAAGCACATTATTTTATCAACTGAAGTTATTGAAGTTCCATGATTTAGTAGATTATAGTATTTTATCAGTTATGTATAGGGCTCAAAATAACACATTACCATTAAATATCCAAAGAAATTTTATTAAAAGACAAAGTTGTTACAATCTTAAGGGGATAGAGATATTTGTCAAACCAAAATTCAGAACTAGTCTGAAGGGAAGGTCTAC
>NW_023633473.1:579-1293 GCF_014905685.2 Nematolebias whitei | reverse complement strand
ATCTTCAATCTCCACTGCTCTCCCAGTCTCCGATCCTTGATCTTCCATTTCTACTGCTCTCTCAGGCTCCAAGACCTCGACCTTCCACTTCCACTGCTCTCCTGTGCTCTGAGACATCGATCTCCCACTTCCACTGCTCTCCCAGGCCCCGAGACCCTTCCAAGGCTCCTCCAGGCTCTGAGACCTTGATCTCCCACTTCCACTGCTCGCCCATGCTCCGAGACCTCTATCTTAAATTTTCCACTGCTCTCCCAGGCTCCGAGACCTCAAGCTTCCACTTATACTTCACAACCAGTCACTAAGACCTCGATCTTCCACTTCCACTGCTCCTCCAGGCTCCGAGACCTGGATCTTCCACTTCCCCTGCTCCTCCAGGCTCTGAGACACTTCCACTGCTCTCCCAAGTTCCGAGACGTGGAGCTTCTACTTCCACTGCTCTCCCAGGCTCCGAGACCTCAATCTTCCATTACTACTGCTCACCCAGGCTCTGAGACCTCGATCTTCCACTTCCACTGCTCTCCCAGGCTCGGTGCCCTAGATTTTCCAGTCCCACTGCTCTCCCAGGCTCCGAGACCTCGATCTTCCATTTCCATTGCTCTCCCAGGCTCTGAGACCTCGAGCTTCCACTTACACTGCTCTCCCAGGGTCAGAGACCTTGATCTTTCACTTCCATTTCTCTCCCAGGCTCCGATCCTTTGATCTTCCACTTCCACT
>NW_023633473.1:0-479 GCF_014905685.2 Nematolebias whitei | reverse complement strand
CCTCAAGGCTAAGAGACCTCGATCTTCCACTTTCACTGCTCCTCCAGGCTCTGAGACCTTGATCTTCCACTTCCACTGCTCTCCCAGGTTCGGTGACCTAGATTTTCCAGTTCCACTGCTCTCCCAGGCTCCGTGACCTCGATCTTCCATTTCCATTGCTCTCCCAGGCTCTGAGACCTCGAGCTTCCACTTACACTGCTCTCCCAGGGTCAGAGACCTTGATCTTTCAATTCCATTTCTCTCCCAGGCTCCGATCCTTTGATCTTCCACTTCCACTGCTCTCCTAGGCTCTGAGAACCTACCAGTGCTCCTCCACACTCCGAGACCTTGATCCTCCACTTCCACAGCTCGTCCAGGTTCCGAGACCTTGATCATCCACTTCCATTGCTCTCAGAGGCTCCGAGACCTCGATCTTCCAATGCACACCCATGCTCCAAGACATTGAGCTTCCATTTCTCTCCCAAGCTCCGAGACCTTGA
>NW_023633472.1:0-1293 GCF_014905685.2 Nematolebias whitei | reverse complement strand
AAGTGTAAAGTGCTTTGAGTATCTTGATTAGATAGAAAGGTGCTATAGAAGTACAGTCCATTTACCAGCATGTACACCTCCAGATGCAGGAAGAGGACCACCTGCATCATGAAGGACCCCACTCACCCAGCACACACACTTTTGCCCCGCCCCCTCAGGAAGGAGGTTGAGGAGCATTAAGTGTAGAACCACTAGACTGAGGAACAGCTTCTACCCTGAGGCTGTTAGACTCATGAATCTCTAATCAGGAAAATTCACTGTAATACCTCTTGATTGTTGATATGTGCTGCTGACTATCCATGCTGCTGATCTTATGCTGCTGATATCATGATGCATGCTCGATGCTTATGCTGCTGATGTATTTCACGCAGCTGTATTCATACTCCTCTGCCCACACGGTCTCATGTTTGTGCTGCTGTTCGGCGTATTGTTTTACTAAGTGGCTTTTTTATGTATGTGAATTCATTCAACCTTTTATTTCTACAGGTTAATCCCATTGAGCCTCGAGGACTCTTTTACAAGAGAGACCTGATTTAACAAAGAAAGATGACAACATGACAACAGCGAATGTTCCTGTAAAGTGCCCTGAGACAACTTTGTTGTGATTTGCCGCTGTATAAATAAACTGAATTAAATTAAAGTTTGTACTACTGCTAAGTGTGTTTTTAGTTCACGTTGTTCTTATATCTTAGATCTTATTACTGTTTTTCTTTACATTTTAATACTTTTGTTGGATGTAACTGGGACCCTGTGTACATAATTTCGTTCCACCACATGTACCACATGTGGTGCGTATGACACATAAAGAACCTTTGACTTTGATGTAGCTTTAAGTTAGCTTTTTGCTACTTTTATCTTTTTATATTGCTTTTTGATACTTTTTTGCTTCTGTAGATACCTTTTTGCTACTAATAGCTTTTAGTTAGCCTTTGGCTAATGTTAACTTTATGCAAGCTTTATGTAACAAAACGTATAACTAGTTTTAGTAAGAGATTTTTTTTGCTAATTAGTTTTGCTACTTTTAGACCCCTTAGCCACAATTTTGCTACTTGTAGCTTTGAAGTAGCATTTGACTACTTTTAGCTTTTTGCTACATATAGTTTTGTTTTGCTGCTGTAGCTACTTACAGCTCTTAATTAGCCTTTTGCTACTTTAACTTGTTGCTACATGTAGCTGAAAGTTGTCTTAAAGGTACAAAACTTTTAGCTAGTTTTAGTTTGGTAAAAAAAAAATCTTTAGCTATTTAGCTTTTACTGGTTAACTTGTATTTTATCTCTTAACAAACTTCAGCTC
>NW_023633471.1:0-1293 GCF_014905685.2 Nematolebias whitei | reverse complement strand
ACGGCAAAGACTGGTCCATCTCAAAAATCCAGTCCCCTGGCAAAAACAGAAACAATATTGTATATGTTATTCAGTGTCAGGAGGGCTGTGATCAGTCTTACATTGGAGAAACTAAGCAGCCACTGGCCAAAAAGATGGCACAGCACAGAAAAGCAGCATCATCAGGCCAAGACTCTGTGGTTTACACTCATCTCCAGGCCAGTGGTCACTCATTCAGGGATGAAGATGTTCACATCCTTGATAAAGAGGAAAGATTGTTTGAGAGAGGAGTAAATGAAGACATCTTTGTGAAAAGAAACTACCCATCAGTAAACAGGGGTGGAGACCTCTGTGTTCAACAGTCCCCCTCTTACGATGCTGTTATTGTCAATGTCAATGTCAATTTATTTATATAGCACATAAAAACAACAAAAGCTGACCAAAGTGCTTTACAGTTAAGACAGATTAAAAATTAAGAAAAGAGTAAAAATACATCTAGTGCCACTCAAAAACAAAAGTTGACAGTAAAAACAACACTCAACAACAATAAAATCAGCTCAACTTGTTCTCAGACTCTGCGTGGATGAAATACCAAGGAATACAGATGAGTCTTGAGCAAAGATTTAAAAGTCTCATCAGTCTAAGCGGTCTTTAAATTCTCAGGTAAAATGTTCCACAGTTTTGGCGCAGCAACCACAAAAGCCCGATCACCTCTGGATTTAAGTTTGGATCTGGGGACATCTAAGAGGAACTGGTTGGTAGACCGAAGTGCTCTTACTGGAGTGTAAATGTTAATGAGATCACATAAATATGATGGGGCCAGACCTTTTAAGACTTTAAAAACAAGCAATAAAATCTTAAAATCAATTCGGAAGTGGACAGGAAGCCAGTGGAGAGAAGCTAGGACAGGGGTTATGTGTTCATGTATTTTAGTTGCTGTTAAAAGACGAGCTGCTGCGTTCTGGACAGATTGTAAACGATGCAAAGATGATTTGTCTAAACCAACATACAATGAATTACAGTAGTCCAAACGAGATGTAATAAACTATTGCTAGTATCACTCAGCCCCCTGTGAATAGCAAGCAGCCATCAGGGTGCTAACAATCCATTGTTAGGGTGACGGTCCTCCTTGATCATGTGAACAGCTAGTTTTCAATGTCAACAACAAACTGGTTGATCCATTATGAGAATGTGCTATTCATAAGACTGAACTTGGTGCAGCTACTGAGACTTTGTCAGTCTCTTTCTGATGAAAGACTAAAGGTTTCTTCAATTTTTTGTTTTTGTTTTTTGAACCGGTCCAGAGGACCTGAC
>NW_023633469.1:0-1293 GCF_014905685.2 Nematolebias whitei | reverse complement strand
GGTAGATAAGAACGTGTCAGTGTGAAACTCCCATCAGACAACTTTCATTCTCACCTGAGATCCACAGGAATGACTCAGTAACTGTGATCTTTGGATATTGTAGTATGACATATGCTGAGATATATTCATACATTTCACGGGTTCTTCATTTTTCTGACTGTGTAAATGTCGTGCATTGAATTTAACAGAAACGTAACGAGAGACGTTATTTATCTTTGACCCATCAAAATGAATGCGGTCATTTATTTACAGAATCAAAGTTTAACATCAAACATTTACATTAATTTGGCAAAATATGAAAATAACAACAGCATAGTTTTACAGGAAGTGAGAACAATACGGCGATTGCTCTCACTTTTCAGCAGAAACGCAGACTTCAATTCACACGGCGGTGATTGAGAAACTTTGCTTCAGACATTTCTAAAAATATCTGTAATGATCTTAGGGACAGGAGAGTTTAAAGATGGAAAATGGAGATTTATCTTACAGAGAGATGTGTGAGGGAATTTATCTGTGGTACCAGAACAACACGCTCTTTGGAGAATAAGCTTGGCCCACGGTACGCTTGGTCGAAATAGAACCTTTACCTGGTTGATGATAGAATCAGCGTTGGTGTAGAGTTCCCTTCTGACTCTTTCAGCGTCTCCGTGAGGACAGCTAAAATACTTTTAGGAGTCGTGTGAGGTTATCCAAACAGAAGTTATAATCCCCAAAATCGTCTCTGGATTCTGGATTCCAATAGAAGCATCCTGGACGCCTGCGTTAGCATCCAAGAACTCTGAACTCTTTAACTCTCTTCAGAGAGTTAAACTCTGGAACTCTTCTCCAGGAAAAACTTTCAAGCTCTGAAAAACTCTACTGTTGAACTGGGAAGTCGCCACATTTAAACGGGCTATACTTCCGGTTCATTTGAGAGCTTTCTGATTCGTGGATGGACCAGAACAGAGGTGTGGTTTGTGATGTAAGGTGTTATGGGAAGTCAAGGATAGAGATTAAGATTGTTTAAAACAGACAGAAAGATTATTGGAGAAAACCAGACTTCGTGGCGTCTCTTCTCCTGTATCTTCTGTGAAAGTTAAACATGACATTTCTTTTCAGTAAACTTTTTAGTTGACCGAAACTCGAACTCTAACACACTTACAAATTTGCTCATTGAAGACAGAAAAATCAAGAAATGCATATTAACCTGATTTCTTCTTTGCATGAGGAATAAAAATCATTACTTACTGTTTATGTAAATAAAAACGAGTAGTTCTCTTCAACCTGTAAACATTGTTTGAACTAACACAATTT
>NW_023633468.1:0-1293 GCF_014905685.2 Nematolebias whitei | reverse complement strand
ATAGTCTATGGTCGTTTTCACACCCGATAGTCCGGTAGACTCGGTTCGGGACCAATATTCATGACCTTTTGTTTACATTTGAGCTGGTGTGTTTGCATTCACACTACACTGTGCAGTCGAGTCAACCTGTTTAACCAACCTATTCCCCCGCTCGCCTGTGGGGGCGCTACACCTAGAACTACTGAAAGAAATGACACAAAAACCTCTGAAGACACTTCTTCTTCTGTAAATAAAAACAAAAATTAAGTGGCATCAAGTTTTAGCAGTTTTAAGAGTTATATTTTGTCATTTTCCAAAAATGGACTTAGCATGAGCAGAAGATGAGACAGAAGACCATGGAGAATATTGTTTTTCCACACAAGGCAGCTGACGGCTCCATATAAGGTCAGAGAAATGTGTGTTTGTTTGCCCTGTGGAGCTGGTCCTGGTCTGTTTACATTCACACTGTACTCAAACCATGCTGGAGTTCTCTTCTACCGGACCGAGACCTAGGTTTTAGCCCGGGCCAGAGTTCGCCTTTTTGTTCCGTGACAGAGTTCCATGGCGCGTTCACACTTCCCTAAATGAACTGGACTTTCTAGGAAAACAAGATAGAGTTCGATTAAAGCAGACTAAACAGGGCTGATGTGAATGCACCCTAAGTTTCTAAGACACACAGACCACTTTGAAGGAAAAATTGGGTATCTGGGGACACCTTTTTTCTACTAGGTCCAGACTGACCGTCTTTGGATATGTTATTGTGGGGCTTTGCATGATTTGTACGCATTGGTCCGGTTCCAATCTGACCCTGTTTAAAGTGTTAAAGGAAGAGGTTTTTACTCCTGTTTTGTTCAAAATACAAGTACAGTGAACCCTCGTTTTTCACTGGAGTTATATTCCAAAAAGAACCCGTGATAGGCGAAATACGTGAAGTAGTAACCTGTATTTTTTTTACAATTATTATACAATGAAATACTCCATAATACATTCAAACCAAAGAACAAAACCTTTTTACAGGCCCAAGCATTTGTTTAACAAATAAAAGTACTGTATAAATGTTTTTTTTTACAAATATCTACTGTATTGGAGAGATTGTTTAACCAATCAGAATGTAGAACACAATGCATGATTCAAATCCGTGAAACAGCGAGACCGTGAAAGGTGAACCGCATTATAGCGAGGGTTCACTGTACCCAGAAAACCTAGGGTAAAAGTGTAGAGACACAAAACTTTCTGTGCTAGGTTATGGCCTCAAGCCGATGACACTCTGAGTTTCATGTCCCTATGGCTCTGTTTAGGGGGGGGGAACTCTGA
>NW_023633467.1:0-1293 GCF_014905685.2 Nematolebias whitei | reverse complement strand
TTCTTCTGCGCGGGCACCGACAGAAGTGACTTCATATAAGAAGTTGGAACTAAAGAGGTTTAAACTTTGCCAGACGCCACAGAAAGACGGCAAGCTCCGAGCTGGCAGGCAACAAAAACAAACGCTCATCAAGGAGGCCCAACTTCTGCAATTCACTGAAATCCTGCTCGCAACATTGCAGCTTGCTACATCTGCATTTTCATCAGACAAAACATTTTGGACCATTTAATTGATGAACTATTTTCCCCAGGATGGTTTACAGTGGAGCAGGGCCCGCGCTCGTTGTTACACCGACTGCGCAGCTGTTGCATCAGTCACGAGGGACATCACTATTAAGAGCACAGCCCTTCTAAGACAAACAGGATGACTTACAGCACCGCTACCCCATCGACCCTCTGTCACAGAAATCACTTTATCAGCCTCTTTCCCATATATCCTTTCAACTTTTAATGATCAAAGGACAGAGATTATAGGAAGGGATCTCTCACGCATGGACAAGCCAGGATTATCAATCAGTGGCAGGGGAGCGAAGTAAAGTCAAATTTAAAGTGAAGGGATTTAACTCGTGTCTGTGTACAAAATTAACCCCCATCAGCACCGAGCAGCAGGGATGTTCTCCGAGGGCCCAGGATCTACAGCTCGTGAGTCCAGGAAGTCTGCTGATAACTTTAGAAAACTCAGCTACTAATTGATGTGGCTAATAAGAAGAGCTGAAGCCTCTTTTTTTTAAAAAAAAAAAGAAAAGCTCTGACGCTAAATCCACCAAATAAACCTGGAGAGATTTAACATGAAGCATAAAGCTCACATGGCTGCCAACCACAGCACATCACAGAGTTAATGATGTCTAGTCTGTGCGTGACTCGGTGCATCTACGCTATATGGGGACATTTTAGGGATGCACGATATTGGATTTTTGGCCGATATCCGATATGTTGAAACTTATTTGGCCGGTAATCGGTAACCAATACCGATATTTTCCCCCTAGACCTACTTAGAGACTAAATATCTTTCTCTGCTGTGGAATTAAAATACTACATTATTCTGTATGGTCTTTGTCAGTTTGGCCTGATACCAAATGTAGATGTCAAAAAGGGGTCTGAAAATGATGCAACACTTCAACTTGGATTATGTTTCATGTCAAATTTATTCATGACATTTACTCTCTAACACAATGACAACACTCGAACAGTGTAAATTTGTACATTTTCACAAATCTAAACTCAACGGCGTGCATGATGTCATAACATGCTGGTGCTGCAGGCATCCTTGTCACTGGTTTGTCATACAAAAATA
>NW_023633466.1:0-1294 GCF_014905685.2 Nematolebias whitei | reverse complement strand
TACATGTTTGCTTGGCTGTTTTCTGTGGCAGATTAATAAATGACACTATTATTTCTAGCAGAACAGTCTTCTTGTTTTATTTCCTCGTGTGAATTATTGGGGCCGACCGTTCACAAACTTTTGTTAAAGAATTTCATAATACATTTTTGGCGACGAGGATGGGATATTATTAAAATAAATAATTCTGAACGGCTGCACCATGTTCAAACGAAAGGAAAAAAAAGTGTTAAGTTGATGCAAGTGCATCTGGACAAAGAGTCCGTGCCAGGTTGGGAGAGTTATCCAACTTTGTTTGGCTTTGTGTTTAAGAGGTGAGGGGGACGCCCCAAGCCTTTGTGTGAGAGTTTAAAAACAGAAAAAAGTTAATTCAGACGCCTGAGGAGGCGTGAGCTGAACGGAGAAAAAGTTGATCCAGACGCCTGAGGAGGCGTGAGCTGAATGGAGAAAAACAGTTGATCCAGACGCCTGGGGAGGCGTGAGGGGAACAGAGAAAAAGTTGTACCGGGGTGGGAAGAAGTCCCATCCCAGTTGTTTTTGTTGTGTTTGAGATGTGGGAAGAAGCCCATCTTAGTTGTTTTAGTTGTGTTTGAGAGGTGGGAAGAAGCCCATCTTAGTTGTTAGAACAATTTTTCTGAAAGCAGATAGTCCGGGTGATGTTTTGACCACTTTGCAGGCAATAGAGGTCAGAAAGATGGCACCAGTGACAGGACTTCAGCGTCATATGAGGATGTGTGCGGTAGCCTGGGGAAAAAACTGCATGAGGAAAGTCAGAAAATGCAATTACAGGCTCAACGGAGCAAACAAGAATGTGAGGACCACCTGCTTGTTGAATGAAAGGCACATACAGTTGCTCGGTGCTCAGTTTGGGAGAATGAGCAGGGTAGCTGAGGGGGAGGTGGAGCAGGTGTCCCGGTTGAAGCGAGGAAAATTCAAGAGAAAGAAAGCGCCGGTGTCTGGTTTGCAGCGCCGAATGTGGGTTAAATACAGGAGAAAGATAAGCGGTGGTTGATTAAAGTAGCCGAGGGTGCAGTCGGGCAAATATGCAGGCTTAAAAGGGAAAAAATTAGGAAGAAAAAGCGTGATGTTTCGCCGGAGCGAGTCGGAGCTTATGTTGCAAGGTTGGATGACGGATGGGATCCGTCGAGTTGGGACGGTAACATCTCGGGAGACAAAGAGGTTGTTTACTTGTCTAAAATAGCACAACCCACAGATGCTCGAGTATCTAGGCTGTTGGATAAAGGTGGAGGTCAGGTAATGAATTCAGCGCATCGAGTCAGAGCTTTGCAAGACTCGA
>NW_023633465.1:0-1294 GCF_014905685.2 Nematolebias whitei | reverse complement strand
GTTTTGGCGCGTTTCAGAAACAGGTGCCAAACTTCTATATTTACGTCTGAGAGGATTCTAAAAACATGACAGTTCGTTCTAACAACTTGTTCTGCGTTTGACTCCAACCTTGGACCAACTTACACTTGCTCATTCAAAAGCAGAAATCAGAAAAGGCATAATTACTCTGTAACAGCTTTGACATGAGTTCTAATTTTGCATGAGAATAAAAATCATTACACAGTTAATAAAATTGAGTAGTTCACTGCAACATCTAAAATGGTTTGAACTAAGACATTTTGATTATCAACATTTGTAAAATAGTAATGATAATAAAAAAGAGAGTGTTCTTTCACATGAATCTTCAAGAAAGAAAGTCTCAGGATGGGTGAACCTGCATTTCTGGATTCAAATCAATGAAATGACAGTTCCTGTCCCACAAGGTTCTTAAGGTCAAGATTTTTGACCTTAGACTTAGTTTTTGACATGGGCCTAGTCCACTACAGTCCCCCCTTTGGAAATCATCACCTGTCCATGGGGATGAATTCCAACTATGGACTTACGCCTTCGATTGTCCTTGAAGCTTGATGTAATCCAGCAAAGAAACAAGAGTCAAGAGTAATCCAGCAAGGAAAACGTTAGCAACAACCAGCATGTTAGATTAGCCTGAAAACTATTTCGTCAACTTATCGTCTCTTAAACTGTCAAAATGCACTTTGTCTGTTAAAAATGTAACGAATCAACTCCCTGAGCTGCACGGAGACGGCGCTCCGTGACAAAACGTCTTTCTAGCTATTTAAACAACTCGTCCGAATTTTCCAGAACCGAGCCGGTCCAGAACCGAACCTCCCGTCCGGTTGGACCTCAGTTTAAACAGAATGCAGCGTTTTTCACAGCTCATCAGCTTTTAGTTAACATAACAGGCGTACAATTTCAGCTTTCATAAAGACTTATGACACTATTTCAGCTTTCTGTGAGCTTCCTGAGCATCACAGCCCAACACGCTAAAACATGCAGCGTTTCGCTTCAGCGGCGCAGCATGAGCTGCGTTTCAGCACAGCTGACAAACTGTTACTTTTTAACATGCCAACATGTAAAATCAATGTTTACACGGTTACAGTCCATTTATGAGCACGTAGCGGGCCACCAATATGTAGATGAACAGATGCTCAGATATATTCATCAATTAACACGGATTCCTCATTTTTCTGGACTGAATAAAACGTGCATTGAATTTAAGGAAATGCAAACGTGAGACGTCATTTATCTTTGACCCATCAAAATGAATGCGGTCATTTATTTACAGAATCAAAGT
>NW_023633464.1:0-1294 GCF_014905685.2 Nematolebias whitei | reverse complement strand
AAAGAATTTCACCATCTTGTTTTGCAGATGTTTCACATTTAAAGTGAAAGTTCAGCTCTTTTCAAGAGGGGTTCTGTGGAAAAAGTTAACATCTCAGTTTTGAAAACTGATGAGTTAAACATTTTGAGTGGGGCCAAGACTAGAAGAAGGATTTCTTTTTAATAAATAAAGTTAATTATTGACACTTTTTGCATGAAGTGGTTATGTATGAAGAATTGTTTGATTGGTTGTGGAGCAGGGCGGATGATGAGGCTGCAGGTGCAGCGATGTGGAGCGTGCAGCATTGGAAGAGAGAGAGTCACAATAGTAAATGCAGGGACAAATAGAGGAAAGGGACCATATCAGATCTGGCAAACAGATTTCATTGGCCCTTTGCCATGTCACAGGGGTGTAGATATGTATGTACGGCTGTAGATACATATTCAGGTGTGTTGGTGACTCATCTTTGTAAATATGCAAATCAGACATCTACTTTAAAATGTCTTAGTATGATGAAATAATTTTATGAGGGTCCCCTTCAGATACAGAAAATGGGACCCATTTTATTGGAAAACAGGTGAAAGACTGGTCAGCTGGAAAACGTGTTGAATGGATTTATCATATTTCCTTATCACCCACAAAGCTGCTGGGCTGATTAAGAGAATGGATGAACTGTTAAAAAAAAAAGAGGAAATGCTGAGAAAATGAAAGACATGATTTGACAAACTGAAAAGTATTTCAGGTCAAATTCAAGTTATAAAATTGGTCTGGGTCTGCAATATCCCAGAGGCAGGAGAAGGAAAAATGGGTAAAATGTACCAATTCATAAGTGTTATAAAAGAGAAAACTAATTTTTCTCTCTTTTTGTTGAAAAGCAGTTTTATTGTTTCCACAGCTGGATGTTTCATTGATCTTTGCGGACTGGATGGGACCGCACAGAGGACGACATGAGAAGCATCGGTGGCAAGCACCCGTCCGATGGGAGTGCAGGACCTTTGGTCATCGTGTACCTTGCCGTAGGTGCCACGGTCCTGCTGGAGAACGCCTTCTCGCTGACACCGGGACAGGTGCTGATTGAGGTGGAACAAGAAAGTTTCAGCATCTCTTGGGCGAGAAATAACAAAGCAAACAGAACACAAGCGCATTTCACATGTCCAGCCCAAAAGCAATGAGTGACTGCAAGATCTACATGTGTAAACAATGTGCACGCAATGGATTTGATGTCCCTCTCGTATCAACAGGATGCTGGCTGATGATAGAGGCCGAGGTGCCTCTGTGTGTGACTAACTGTACATGCTAAACCAGATGAAAGAAA
>NW_023633463.1:0-1294 GCF_014905685.2 Nematolebias whitei | reverse complement strand
TTTGGCAAAATATGAAAATAACAACATAATTAATCAGCTTTACAGGTAGTGAGTAACAATACGGCGATTGTTTCACTTTTCAGCAGAACAGCAGACATCAAATCACATGGCAGTGATTGAGAACTTTGCTTCAGACATTTCTAAAATATCTGTCAATGATTTCTACTTGATAGAAGAATTTTTAAAGATGGAAAGATGAAGTTTAGTGGGAGTGAAAGATGGATGAGGGAGAATGTGGTGTGTATGAGTGAAAAGTGTTGACAGGACGACACCCTCCATCCGACCCAGCTTTTCCTCGGTACGCTCAGTAGGAGACTAGACTCATTTACCTCTCTGACGATGAATCAGAAGAAGAGGAGCTCCAGTTAACGCTACCTTTCAGCGTCTCCGTAGGATGGCAGAGATACATCCAGAGTGGTGACGGGACTTCGTCAACAACAGTTCACCTCACCGGGTGGACTTCACATGAGTGGGGTTCTTCAGAAGTTCCACTCAGAGGTGGAAGATGTTATAATCCAAACTCGGAAGAGCCTTATCATGGCTGGACTTCTGTTCTCCCAAACGACTGGAGCTGCAAACTCTCCAGCCCGACTCCAACGGCAACTCACAGAACAACGACTTCACAGAACTGCGAACATCTCAGAACTGCGAACATCTCAGAACTGGACTTCACAGAACTAGGAAGTACCGACATTTTAAAGGGCTCTATTTCCGGTATATTTGAGAGTTCCTGATTGGTCAATATCAACCAGACAGGGGTGTGTTTTATGATGTAAGAGGTTACTAGAAGTCAGAAAACAGCAAGAATGTTATTGGAACAGATTGAAAATGTTCCCAGACAGGCGAGAGAAATGTTTGGGCGAGTTTGGAGAAACAGGTGCCAACTTCTCTATTTACGTCTGAGAGGATTTAAAAACAACGACCATTCGTTCCAACAACTTGTCTGCTTAGATTCCGACCTTGGAACTAACGTACACTGCTCATTCAAAGAAAGAACATCAGAAAATGCATAATTACTCTGTAACAGGCCTTAACATGAATTCTAACTTTGCATGAGGATTAAAAATCATTACACTGTTTCACAGTTAATAAAATTGATTAGTTCACTGCAACATCTAAAATGGTTTGAACTAAAACACTTTGATTATCAACATTTGTAAAATAGTAATGATAATAGAAAAGAGAGTGTTCTTTCACTTGAAATCAAGAAAGAAAGTCTCAGGATGAGTCAACCTGTATTTCTGGATTCAAATCAATGAAATGACAGTTTTGACATCAGGTCAAGTTCACTACA
>NW_023633462.1:0-1294 GCF_014905685.2 Nematolebias whitei | reverse complement strand
GTCAAATCAGCTTCATTTCGTCGGGGCGGCGCAGCGAAATGAAGCTGATTTGACGGTTGCTCCAAGCGAGCTGGACGAAGGTGGTAGGTTGATAAGCCGATTGTGTCATTAATAGCCACTTTAACCTATTATATGACACAACGGCATGCCATACTACTCGAATGCCATCTAGTGGCTGAAAATGTGTTTGATATTTTCATTCAGAATGAAGGAAAACGGTCATATCTCAGTAAAAAAATTGGTTTATAAATATGGGAAAAAATCCATAAATACATCACTTTGGTGTATAAGTCACAGGGCATGCAAATTATGCAAAAAAACGTGACTTATAGGCCGAAAAATACGGTATCTCGTTTTAACAAACGTCGGTTTGTATTTCACTTTGAATCCTGAGTGGAAGATGATCTGTGAACTCTGGAGCTCAGACGATCAGCAGCTTCAGATCATCTGACATACGGCGTCTTATTGTTGTCTCGGAGCGTTTGCACGCGGCCCAGATTTGGTCCAAAGAGCTGATCCTTTCACTCCCACAAGTCTCGCAGGCCTCACACCTCCTCGTTTCACATCTACGCTGGCTCAGTCGTGTACCACACAATCCCTGACGACGTCCTGAACGGAGAGCTTCCTACGGGGAAGAGGCCACTTGGGCGCTACAGTTAGTGAGAACGCTGACGCAGCGACCTGGGAAGCCTCGGCAAATAAAAACACCTGGAGGCTTCTAACCCAGAGGGGCTATGAAGAACATCAGCTGCTTCAGCGGGGTGAGGAGAGGGCCAGCTACCTCCGTTTTTGAACACTCCTCAGGGATCAATCCTCCCAAGTGGGACTCTAAAGCTACAGGAGGACAAGCAGAAGTTCTGATCCAGCGGTGCAGAGTTCCTGTGTGTGTGTTTACCTGTCTGATGGGCTCAGGGACTCGGTAGCTGCAGCAGGAGTGTGTGAGGCGGACGGCGGTGTCCAGGCTGATCTTGTGACCCACAGAAACGTAAACCGGCTTGGAGCTCTTATCGGAGCTCCTCAGCGCCTGAACATAAAGACGAATGTCATTCATCCTTCAGCGAGGGGGGGCTGTTTGGAGTCAAGAGTGACTAAACAACGCTTTAGTCAAACGCTCGTGTTTTCCTCTGAAGCACCTTTCCCAGGACTTTGCCCGAGGCGGCCGTGAGCGGGAAGCTGTCTCCTGCGCGCCGCAGGGCGGCAATCTGAGGAAGCAACAAAAAGAAATCAAAGTTTTAGCCAACGCAAAAATGGCTGCAGCTCAGACAGACATTGAGCTAAACTTTGGTGTGGTAGT
>NW_023633461.1:0-1294 GCF_014905685.2 Nematolebias whitei | reverse complement strand
TATATATATACGTGTGTACACAGTAAAATTAATATTTATTAATGAATGTACTACATTATGTAATATATTTATACAATGAAGATGTGCCGCCATCTACTGGACCTTTAATGTAAAATCACATTACAACATCCATCCATTATCTTTACAGCTTCTTCTGTTTGTTTTCACTTCAAACTCACTTCCAAATAACATAAAGTGCTTGTTCAAGACATAAAATACAGATTTAAATAAGCACTTCATGTTTTTTTTTTAAGTCAGCTTGAAAACAAACAAACAAACAAAAAACAAACTACAATAAACTCAATGGTTTGGTGTTTTTGACTGGAAATCTTTACAGTAAAAGTACATGAGCTGCTTAAACCAAACATGTTCCACCTGCCAAAACCCAAATGTTAACTTGGGACACAATCAGTCGATAACATGCATGTTTTTGGTCTGTGGGAGGAAACCAGAGTACCTGGAGAAAATCTGATTAACAGGTTAGTAGAAAAGTTATATGTACTCATTTACACGTAGTTGAGCAATTACATAATAATAACGATAATAACAAGATAAAATGAATATAATAGAATGTTAGAATAATGAAATGAATAAATAATACCTATATAATTACAATAACAAGTGAAAAAAAAAGAAGAATAAAAAAAGACTAAAATAAACAAACAAAACAATGATTAAATACTTTTATACTGCGATTTTTTTTACTATAAATAAATAAATACAGCAAGTCTTTTCCTACACGCACGAATAAAGTGCGGTGATGTGAATCGTGTTGCTTCTCACCAAGATTAGCAGGCTGTTGTGAGCTGCTCGGTGAGGGGGATGGCGCAGGGGCAGAAGAAGACGGGACACTTGGCGGGTCAGAAACGGCCGAATCTTCACATGGCAGAACATATTCTGGATGAAAATAAAGTGATAAACAGAAACAGCGTTAGCATTGAGCAAAGTAGCATCGATGCTAACCAAAGGCGCACTTCATGGCCAATAGCATCAGCCTCTTTTATTTGTTCAAAATATGTTAAAAACTGATGGCATTAATAACTTAAAATATGCTTAAATTTAGAATAAACTCACCGTCTTCCATCATGGATTCCAGCCGAGCCGTGGCTGTGTCCAGGCTACTCACTCTCCCATTGCTGGCAGGGCGATTACCGTAGATGGCATCCATTTCATCAAACCACTTCCAACTTCGTCGGTTGGAACTGCTCCTGCCATTATAGTCTTTTACCATGCGGTAGTCACTTTTCAGTTTTTTCAGTTTTTCACGGCATTGCTTCGGTGTACGATGGTACCC
>NW_023633460.1:0-1294 GCF_014905685.2 Nematolebias whitei | reverse complement strand
GTCCTGATCCTGGTTCTGCTAAAGGTTTCTTCCTCATGAGGGAGTTTTTCTTTCCACTGTCGCCTTCATGCTTGTTCAAGATGAGAGTTCAGTGATGGAGTTAAACTCAAAGCTGCTCCTCAGATAAATAATGTTCAATTATTATTTTATACATGAATGTTTCTGTTAATTATTATTTTATACATGAATGTTTCTGTTCAGTCCTTGAGACGACGTCTGTTGTGACTCGGAGCTTTAGAAATAAACTGAACTGAATGAGTCGTTGTGACACAATGAGACTAACCTATATAAATAAAGGTTAAATGATATATATATATATATATATATATATATATATTCAGCTTTTAGCTATGATTGTGTCTCACCTTTGAAGTCAAACTGCTGTACGTTTTTCAAAGACTCATGGATGAAGTAGAAACTTCCCAGCGCCTGCAGAGGAAGAGAAGAAACTCATTATAACAAACGTTCTCCTGTTGGCTGAGCTGTGATCCGATGGACTTCTCTGAAGATACGGTTCTAGGACCAAATGATTAACCTGTCAGAAAAGACCTGATGGGGAGCCGATACGAAGCCGGACTCAGTCAGGGACTCAGTCAGTAACTTTGTCAGTGACTCCTCCAGTGACTCAGTCTGGGACTCAGTCAGTGACTCCATCAGTGACTCAGTCAGTGACTCCTTCAGGGGCTCAGTCTGGGACTCAGTCAGTGACTCAGTCTGGGACTCAGTCAGTGACTCCTTCATGGACTCAGTCAGGGACTGCATCAGTGACGCAGTCAGTGACTTCTTCAGGGACTCAGTCAAGAACTCCATCAGTGACTCAGTCCAGGACTCAGTCAGTGACTCCATCAGTGACTCAGTCAGTGACTCAATCAGTGACTCAATCAGGGACTCCATCAGTGACTCAGTCAGGGACTCCATCAGTGACTAAGTCAAGGACTCCATCAGTGACTCAGTCAGGGACTCCACCATGGACTCAGTCAGTGACTCCACCATGGACTCAGTCAGGGACTCCATCAGTGACTCAGTCAGGGACTCCATCCGTGACTCAGTCAGGGACTCCATCAGTGACTCAGTCAAGGACTCCATCAGTGAATCAGTCAGGGACTCCACCATGGACTCAGTCAGTGACTCCAACATTGACACAGTCAGGGACTCCATCAGTGACTCAGTCAGTGACTCCTTCAGTGACTCAGTCAGTGACTCCTTCAGGGACTCAGTCAGGGACTCAGTCAGTGACTCCATCATTGACTCAGTCAAGGACTCCATCAGTGACTCAGTCAGGGACTCCACCATG
>NW_023633459.1:652-1294 GCF_014905685.2 Nematolebias whitei | reverse complement strand
AAACAGCACCTGGACCATAGAAACAACACCTGGACCATAGAAACAACACCTGGACTATAGAAACAACACCTGGACTGTAGAAACAGCACCTGGACCATAGAAACAACACCTGGGCCGTAGAAACAACACCTGGACCGTAGAAACAACACATGGACCGTTGAAACAACACCTGGACCGTAGAAACAACACCTGGACCGTAGAAACAACACCTGGGCCATAGAAACAACACCTGGGCCATAGAAACAACACCTGGGCCATAGAAACAACACCTGGACCGTAGAAATGACACATGGGCCGTAGAAAAGACATATGGACCGTAGAAACAACACCTGGACCATAGAAACAACACATGGACCGTAGAACTGGGCCATAAAAACAACACATGGACCGTAGAAACAACACCTGGACCATAGAAACCACACATGGGCCATAGAAAAAGCACTTGGACCATAGAAACAGCACCTGGACCATAGAAACAACACCTGGACCATAGAAACAGCACCTGGACCATAGAAACAACACCTGGACCATAGAAACAACACCTGGACTATAGAAACAACACCTGGACCGTAGAAACAGCACCTGGACCATAGAAACAACACCTGGGCCGTAGAAACAACACCTGGACCGTAGAAACAACAC
>NW_023633459.1:0-642 GCF_014905685.2 Nematolebias whitei | reverse complement strand
AAACAGCACCTGGACCATAGAAACAACACCTGGACCATAGAAACAACACCTGGACTATAGAAACAACACCTGGACTGTAGAAACAGCACCTGGACCATAGAAACAACACCTGGGCCGTAGAAACAACACCTGGACCGTAGAAACAACACATGGACCGTTGAAACAACACCTGGACCGTAGAAACAACACCTGGACCGTAGAAACAACACCTGGGCCATAGAAACAACACCTGGGCCATAGAAACAACACCTGGGCCATAGAAACAACACCTGGACCGTAGAAATGACACATGGGCCGTAGAAAAGACATATGGACCGTAGAAACAACACCTGGACCATAGAAACAACACATGGACCGTAGAACTGGGCCATAAAAACAACACATGGACCGTAGAAACAACACCTGGACCATAGAAACCACACATGGGCCATAGAAAAAGCACTTGGACCATAGAAACAGCACCTGGACCATAGAAACAACACCTGGACCATAGAAACAGCACCTGGACCATAGAAACAACACCTGGACCATAGAAACAACACCTGGACTATAGAAACAACACCTGGACCGTAGAAACAGCACCTGGACCATAGAAACAACACCTGGGCCGTAGAAACAACACCTGGACCGTAGAAACAACAC
>NW_023633458.1:0-1294 GCF_014905685.2 Nematolebias whitei | reverse complement strand
GCACGCTTTGAAGACCCGAACAGACCACCCAGCACCAGACTCACCTCGCCACCGGATGAAGAGCATCTCAGCGTGACCTCAGCAGAAGTAAGGAGTACCTTCAGGAGGATTAATCCGCACAAAGCAACTGGCCCAGACAACATCCCCGGAAAAGTGTTGAAGGAATGTGCTGATCAGCTCTGTGAGGTGCTGGCAGACATCTTTAACACCTCACTTACCCTGGAGACGGTTCCCACCTGCCTGAAGACTGCCACCATCATCCCAGTCCCAAAAAGCTCTACAGTGACTGGTCTGAATGACTATCGGCCAGTGGCCCTCACCCCGATAGTCGCTAAATGCTTCGAAAAACTGGTCATGACTCACATCAAAACAACCATCAACATCAACGAGGACCCTCATCAGTATGCATACCGTGAGAACCGATCAACAGGGGATGCCATCTCCTCTGTGGTCCACACTGCGCTCAACCACCTGGAGCAGAAAAACTCTTACGTCCGTATGCTCTTTGTGGACTTCACATCCGCCTTCAACACCATGATCCCCCAAACCCTGATGGACAAACTATCCACACTAGGACTAAGCCCCTCCATCTGCAACTGGGTACTAGACTTTTTAACAAACAGACCACAGTTAGTGAGGATCCACAACCTCTCCTCTCCACCATAACCCTCAGCACTGGCTCTCCTCAGGGATGTGTGTTGAGCCCCCTTCTGTTTACTCTGCTCACATATGATTGTGCAGCTACCCATCCAGGCTGTCACATTGTAAAGTTTGCAGATGATACAGCGGTGGTGGGATGCATCACAAACAATGATGAGTCCAGCTACAGGCAAGAGGTGGAACACCTGGAGAGCTGGTGCAAAGAGAATAACCTTCACATCAATGTGAAGAAGACAAAGGAGATGATTGTGGAATTCAGAAGGAACAAAAACATCTACACCCCCCTGAACATAAGAGGATCTGCGGTGGAAGTGGTCTCCAGCTACAAGTACTTGGGTGTACACATGAATGACAACCTCAGCTGGAGCAACAACACCACCAGCCTGATCAAGAAAGCTCATCAGAGACTCTACTTCCTCAGACGGCTGAGGCGAGCTGGTCTGGGAAGCTCAGTCCTCACCTCCTTCTACAGGTGTGCAGTGGAGAGCATCCTGTGCTCGAGCATCAATGTGTGGCATGGAGGCTGCACAGCTGCAGAAAGAAAAGCTTTGCAGAGAGTGGTGAAGGCTGCACAGAAGATGTTGGAGTCAGTCTCCCCACCATCACAGACATCTACACCTCCAGATGCAGGAAG
>NW_023633457.1:0-1294 GCF_014905685.2 Nematolebias whitei | reverse complement strand
GCAGTCTTACAAACTCAGAATGAAAATAACCAACGGACTCTAACTAAGATACTCTCCCAACAGAGTGAACTCGGTAGCATGTTACACGCTCTCGGACAACAAGTGGCCGCCATCACTGTGGACAAACCCGCACCCGCTTACCGTTCCGAACCAACCCCGGCTCCGCTATCAACATGCAGACAGGAACCCGATGTCAGACCCACCGAACTTTTCGAAGGAGACTCCAGACTGGTTGGTGGCTTCCTCCTCCAATGTGAGCTCGCTTTCGCCCAAGCACCCACCAGGTATGCCTCTGATTCGGCTCGTATCTCGTACATCGTTTCCGCTCTCAAGGGCGATGCTCTTCAGTGGGCTCGCGCGCACCTTCGCTCACGCCCGTTGGCCTCGCTGCCTTTCTCCTCCTTTATAAGAGACTTTCGATTAGTTTTTGACCACCCTCTATTACAGGAGGAGGCACAACAAAGACTGTTTACCATTAGACAAGGCACAAGTTCAGTCACTAACTTCTCCATCCGTTTCCGGATCATCGCGGAGGAGTCGGGGTGGGGAGAGATCGCACTAAGAAGCGCTTTCCGGAACGCACTCAACGACAACATTAAGGATCAGATCGCCACCCGAGAACCTCCCCAAGACCTGGAGGACCTGATAAACCTTGCTATTCGTATTGACAACCGGAACAGAGAACGTGAGTTAGAAAGGGACTACAAATCCTGGGACCGTCCGTCAACCGGAAGTAGTTCCCCGGCACCAGTCTTCCCCGAACCGGAACCAATGCAGGTGGGTCGTGCAAAACTGTCCCCCGAAGAGAGACAACGTAGGATACTCGCGAATGAGTGTCTCTACTGTGGTAAAAGTGGCCATTTTGTAAGAAACTGTCAGCTACGTTTAAAAGGAAGACTACCACAATAGTTCAGGGGATATTTGTGGGTAGTTCATCTTCTTCTCCTGAGAAAAGTTTCTGTCTTCCTGCATTAGTTTGTTTTGAAAATGTAAATTTCCCTACCCAAGCATTAATTGACTCCGGAGCTGAACAGTGTTTGATTTCCCTAGACATTGTCAAACATTTAAATCTGCCTATGTTTCCCTTGAATAACACTATTAGCGTTTCAGGTCTCACCGGCCAAACCATCACCTCCATCACACACTGGACTCGGGACATTCATCTGGTCCTGTCAGGTAATCACCATGAGAAGTGTGATTTTTTCATTTTTGACTCCCCCAAGCCCCAACTTATTTTAGGCTATCCTTGGTTATCAAAACACAATCCCCAGATCAACTGGAAGGATAATTTGAT
>NW_023633456.1:0-1294 GCF_014905685.2 Nematolebias whitei | reverse complement strand
GAAATTCAGGCGTCATTACAAGCTCAATCTTATGACAAGATTAGGGAAAAAGAACGTGAGTACCAAGCTGCGTGTTCAGACAATGAGAAGCTACAACAAGAGTTGCAGCTCGCAAAAAAAGATATGGACAAACGCAAAATGGATAGAGAGTTATTACTCGAACAATATATGCGTTTACAAAGTGAATGTCAAACATCACAGGAACGCTTAAAAGCATGTGAGGAGAAACTAAGAGCGGCAACATATAAAAGTAATGACGAGGGGCGAGGTTGTCTGGAATCCAGAGAAGACCGTGAACAGAGTCCGGATCATCCACTAACACCTCCAAAAGTCTATTACACACCTCTTGCTTTTAAGCCCATCCAACCACCTCCACATATGGGTAGAGAAACACCTACACATATGGGTAGAGAAACACCTACACATATGGGTAGAGAAACACCTACACATATGGGTAGAGAAACACCTACACATATGGGTAGAGAAACACCCCCACTACCAACCACGCAAGTGAGATCGTTGATACTTTCTCCTTCAATGGATGATTTACAAAAAATCTCAAAATATGTACAACGCTTTGTACCGGGACCAATGGGCTCAGCTGGAACAAAAGCATACCTCAGAGATCTTGCGTTCAGATTGAGTGGTTATCCTAATGCTACGGTTGAGGATAAAGTCAGTCTGATAAGGCTCACTTCGGACAGAGAGGTGTTCACCTTCATCGAGCGTCTACCTGATGCAACGAGAAAGGATTACAACCTTCTGTGTGAAGCTTTGATCAGAGAGTACGACCCCTGCACGGGACCTGCTGGTTTCCCAGCTGCTGACAAGGTCACGCAGGACAAGAATGAACATCCAAAAGTTTATTACAAAAGAATCTTCCAAGCTTATTTTGGTAACAGAAATGAAACCGGAATGGAAGAAGAAGAAGGTTTTAAATTTGTTTTCAGCAAAAATCTCCACACTGATTTTAAAACATCAGTGCAAATGATGGCAAATTTCAGAGAAAAACCCATCAATGAGATTAAACAGTGTGCTATGAATGTGTTCGAGGCATGTTCTCATGCTAAGACACCCATAGAAGTGTTTCCTGGTGTAAAGGTTAAACCCCACTCCCTAGAACTGGAAGGAAGGCGTGCGTCGCCACCTCCTCCTAAAAAAGGCGAGAAAAAGCAGTCTTTTCAAACTAACAAACCACGTCATGAAGGTGCACGCTGGGACAAAAAAGCTCCTCTTTCAGAGGATGAACGTGATTATCGTAAATGGGGTGTGCGTAGGACGCAAAGATATGGGA
>NW_023633455.1:0-1294 GCF_014905685.2 Nematolebias whitei | reverse complement strand
CCCGGGAGCACCACGGGTCAGAGAGGAGATGATCAGATCCAGAGCGAGTCCTGATAGAATAATCCACTCTTTGCCTCAGTTTCACCAAAATCCCTGCACGCTTCCCACGACGTCTGCAACGTTTCCTCCATGGAGAAAGGCCAGGGTCACGCAGAAGGAACGCAGGAATCTCAGATAGGACCGGTGGGGGAGAGTGCTGGCCGCTGTTCAAAAACTCCACAGGAATTTCAGCAAAAGTACGGAGCTCCAAAAGTGCCCGACGATCATACTGAAAATATGACTCGGCACACTGCACAAACCATTGTAAAAATAACAAAAATAAAATATAAGCAGAGAGCGAGAGACGGGCAGCCCTACACACCGGCGCCATCTTGGATAACAACCAACCTCTATGATGCAGGCTGCAGCTCCCCAGGACTCTATGTGGTACACTGCAGTTCTCCAGAACTCCAAGTCGTCTACACCGCCACATGCGGCCTCCAAGTCGTCTACGCCGCCACATGCGGCCTCCAAGTCGTCTATGCTGCCACATGCGGCCTCCAAGTCGTCTACGCCGCCAGATGCGGCCTCCAAGTTGTCTACGCCGCCAGATGCGGCCTCCAAGTCGTCTACGCCACCAGATGCGGCCTCCAAGTCGTCTACGCCGCCAGATGCGGCCTCCAAGTCGTCTACGCCGCCAAATGCGGCCTCCAAGTCGTCTACGCCGCCAGATGCGGCCTCCAAGTCGTCTACGCCGCCAGTTGCGGCCTCCAAGTCGTCTACGCCGCCAGATGCGGCCTCCAAGTCGTTTACGCCGCCAGATGCGGCCTCCAAGTCGTCATCGCGGCCTGCCGCGGCCTCCAAGTCGTCATCGCGGCCTGCAGCGGCCTCCAAGTCATCATTGCGGCCTGCTGCGGCCTCCAAGTCGTCATCGCCGCCTGCCGCTGTCTCCAAGGTCCTACGTGTTGGACGGCCGCCACCCTGAACGTGGGTCCCGTGATGGACGGCCTCCCGGCCGCCCCCCTGAACGTGGGTCCCGTGATGGACGGCCTCCCGGCCGCCCCCCTGAACGTGGGTCCCATGATGGATGGCCTCCTGGCCGTCCTCCTGAACAATGACTCCAGGGACGGTCTCTTGACCGTTCAGATCTTTTGTGTTTTTCCTGCTTGTGTCTTGCCTTAGTTCTTTCAGGTCCTTGTGTTCTTCCTTGTGTTTCCTCTGGCCCTCCACCCTTGCAGTGCCGCCCTCCACCCGCCCAAGTCCTTTGGGAGGGTTTTTTTTTTTGGGGATGCCTGGAGGCGTCCTTGAGGGGGGG
>NW_023633454.1:489-1295 GCF_014905685.2 Nematolebias whitei | reverse complement strand
AGATGTAAAGATGTTTTGAAACACTTCTAGAGAATGAACAAAGATGTGAAGAACACAAGAGACTGTTCAAACTGTTCTCTCTGACATTTGATCTGATTTTACCAGGTGAAATGTTTGAGAACCAGTTCTCATTTACAAACAGGAGCCGACATGTTCCAGGAGTTCTTCATTCAAGCCTCAGAGCTGCTCCTGGAACCATTTCATCATCATCATCATAACCTTTATTTAACCAGGTTTGTCCCATTGAGTTCAGTTTTCATGCTGATTTTGTGGGTAAAAATTGCTTTGGGCGGGTGGGGATGATTTGGAGTCAGATCGGTGTTTTTTGAGTTAACTTATTAAACACATTTCAAACAATCATTCATTATTATTTCATAGCAAAGCTCCCCTGACCTTTCTCCATCACTGATTGCCTATTGTCATCTGCCAGGGCGTCCACAACAGAGAACTGGTGAGGCAGTTTTAGTGGACACCTCACTGGGCTGGCCCTTTGCAGCGGTACGTTGGAGCGGCCGCCATATTGGATGTGGCAGAATTGCCCAACTGACTGAACTTCATAAAGCACCGTTCTACAAAGTGTTTTATGTTAATCCCTGTCATTCACACACACTAATAGATGTGGAAAACAAACAGGCACTAAAGACAACATTTGTAATTTTTAAAGTGATTATATAATACACAAGCGTGTGTTCAAACAGTAAATATAACAATATATTGATCGAGCGGTTTTTAACAGACTTTTGCGCTTGAAAACCTCGACTCTATCTGGCAACACAGCTGGTGGTGTTAGCGCGTGCACAACCAAA
>NW_023633454.1:0-389 GCF_014905685.2 Nematolebias whitei | reverse complement strand
GTGGAAAACAAACAGGCACTAAAGACAACATTTGTAATTTTTAAAGTGATTATATAATACACAAGCGTGTGTGTTCAAACAGTAAATATAACAATATATTGATCGAGCGGTTTTTAACAGACTTTTGCGCTTGAAAACCTCGACTCTATCTGGCAACACAGCTGGTGCCGTTTGCGCGTGCACAAGCAAAGCGCGTGAGCGCTGACTTTTTGAAGTGGAGGCTGCTGGACCGAAGTTTAATATTGAACAACTTTACTAGAAATTACAACCATACCTGTTAGAGAACAAACATGTGGTTGGTGGAGGTCTGAGGTGAAGCTCCTGCTCCTACACAGAAAAATAGAGACACATGTAGATGAACAGATGCTGGGATATATTCATCATTTAAC
>NW_023633453.1:463-1295 GCF_014905685.2 Nematolebias whitei | reverse complement strand
CCCTCCTGTTTACTCTGCTCACATATGATTGTGCAGCTACCCATCCAGGCTGTCACATTGTAAAGTTTGCAGATGATACAGCGGTGGTGGGATGCATCACAAACAATGATGAGTCCAGCTACAGGCAAGAGGTGGAACACCTGGAGAGCTGGTGCAGAGAGAATAACCTTCACATCAATGTGAAGAAGACAAAGGAGATGATTGTGGACTTCAGAAGGAACAAAAACATCTACACCCCCCTGAACATAAGAGGATCTGCGGTGGAAGTGGTCTCCAGCTACAAGTACTTGGGTGTACACATGAATGACAACCTCAGCTGGAGCAACAACACCACCAGCCTGATCAAGAAAGCTCATCAGAGACTCTACTTCCTCAGACGGCTGAGGCGAGCTGGTCTGGGAAGCTCAGTCCTCACCTCCTTCTACAGGTGTGCAGTGGAGAGCATCCTGTGCTCGAGCATCAATGTGTGGCATGGAGGCTGCACAGCTGCAGAAAGAAAAGCTTTGCAGAGAGTGGTGAAGGCTGCACAGAAATCTGTCGGAATCAGCCTCCCCACCATCATAGACATCTACACCTCCAGATGCAGGAAGAGGGCAACCTGCATCATGAAGGACCCCACTCACCCAGCACACACACTTTTTGCCCCACTCCCCTCAGGAAGGAGGTTAAGGAGCATTAAGTGTAGAACCACTAGACTGAGGAACAGCTTCTACCCTGAGGCTGTTAGACTCATGAATCTCTAACTAGAATAATCACTGTGAAAAACCATATCATGTTGCTGCTGATCTGTTTCATGTTGCTGCTGATCTGTTTCAATGTTGATGTGTTCATG
>NW_023633453.1:0-363 GCF_014905685.2 Nematolebias whitei | reverse complement strand
TCTGTTTCATGTTGCTGCTGATCTGTTTCAATGTTGATGTGTTCATGTGTGCACATCTGCTCACAGACTCATGTTCATGTTTGTGCTGATGTTCAATGTTTTTATGTTATGAGTGCTTAGTGTATATTTAGTTGATGTTTTTCTTAGTTCATATCTTAGATGTTATTACTGTTTTTCTTATACATTTTATTGTTGGATGTAACTGGGACCCTGTGTACATAATTTCGCTCCACCACATATACCACATGAGGTGCGAATGACAATAAAGAAACTCTGACTCTGACTCAACACCATCACTATTCCAATAACAACACATTCAGTGTAGGATAACACTCCAGTAGTCAATTACATGCCAGGGAGACA
>NW_023633452.1:0-1295 GCF_014905685.2 Nematolebias whitei | reverse complement strand
AAAAATGAGGACGTGAAAAATGTCCTCATTTTTCCAAGTGTCTTGACTTTGAAGGTGGGGTTTCATAAAAATGTCCTTATATTTCATGAAAACAAGAACACACACACACACACACACACACACACAGTTTTAGCATCCTTAACTGTGAATAAAGCGTATTATCCAATCGGTCACAATTGCAATGGGCTATAAAAACACTTCAAGTTATTTTTTCATACTGTTGATTATTTCAAGGTGTTACTGAAGACATGATTGGATTTTTTTTTATGTCTGAGAAAATTTTATGATGAGTTATTAATCAAAAAGTAACAGATATTCTCCCAACAGCCGAAGAATGGGAGTCTTCTTCTTCTTTCGGTTTTTCCCTCTTCAGGGGTCACCACAGCGAGTCATGCTCCTCCACCTCACTCTGTTCTCTGCATCCTCTGTCCTCACTTCAACTACCTTCATGTTCTCTCTAACTGCATCCATATATGTCCTCTTTGGCCTTTCTCATAGTCTTTTTCCTGGCAGCTGCATTTCTAACATCCTTCTACTAATATACACACTGTCCCTCCTCTGGACATGTCCAAACCACTGTCCCTCCTCTGGACATGTCCAAACCATCTCAGTGTGTCCTCTCTAACTTTATCTCCCAGTTGTTCAACCTGTGCTGTACCTCTGATGATCTCATTACTAATCTTCTCCATCCTTGTCTCTTTTTGTCCATGTCTCTGTCTCCAGACCATACAACATAGCTGGTCTCACCACTGTCTTGTAAACTTTTCCTTTGACCTTTGACCTTTGCTGACACCCTTTTGTCACGTATCACTCCTGAACCTTCTCTCCATCCACTCCATCCTGCCTGGACTCTCTTCTTTACCTCTTCACCACACTCCCCATGTTCCTGGACAGTGGACCCCAAGTCCTTGAAGTCCTGCACCTTTGTGACCTCTGCTCCTTGTAGCCTCACTGTTCCACCTCCTCCCTCTCATTCACACACATGGACTCTGTCTTACTACGGCTGACTTTCGTTCCTCTTCTTTCAAGTGCATACCTCCACCTCTCTAAGTTCTCTTCCACCTGTTTCCTGTTCTCACCACAGATCACAATGTCATCTGCAAACATAATCGTCCATGGGGATTCCTGCCTGACCTCATCTGTTAGTCGGTCCATCACCAGAGCAAACAAGAAGGGGCTCAGAGCTGATCCTTGATGCACTCCCACCTCCACCTTGAAGCTATCTGTCACTCCTAGAGCACATCTCATCACTGTCCTGCTGTCTTCATACATGTCCTGCTGTCCTCATACATGTC
>NW_023633451.1:0-1295 GCF_014905685.2 Nematolebias whitei | reverse complement strand
TTCAGGTTTTTGTTTAGCCATTGTTAGCTTTTAGCTGCTGTTGTGCTGAACCTAAGTTTTACCTATGGCTTTGCTAGTTGAAGTCTTGTGATTTGAGGACTTTTAGCTTTTTGCTACTGTTTAGCTGATTTTAGCTTTCAGAAACAGAAACAGAATAAGCTTTATCATCATTGTACCGAAATACAGTGAGATTATGTTCATACAGTCGTCTGAAAGTTGGGCGGAGTGCACACGTTGCTGCTGCTCTTTGAAAGCGCGGCCCCTTATCCTTTTTCAAAATACTTTTTAGATGGAAAAGGGGAAAAGGCCATGAGGTGTGATGGTGGTATTACAAAACAGATCTCTTCACACCTTGTCCTATCAGGACATGACTTAAGACATCAAAAACTCCACCAGCAGCACATTTATAAACACATTACACGCATTTGATGACAAGACAGTGACATTTGTCCATGAAGAACTTCCAAACAGTCCATTGTCATGCTAAGATGTTGGTGTCAGCCGGCCAGCTCTGCTAAGCCTTCCCAAAAGTTCTCGGGGGGCTTGCGATAGACATTAAGACATAGCTTTTCCTTAGTTTACACATATCCCAGGAGAAATCTGATATGTCGGCCTGCTTCGAGGCCAGACGGGGGAATCGGATTCAGAAAAGCCATAATTGTTTATTTTCTTCAGGCAGACTGTTTTATTTTTTCTTGTCAGCCTCGAGTCCTGCTGGTACTTTCAACTCCAAAATGGCCAGATTAGTGGGCATTCCACTGGTCCGTGCTTATGAGCCCCTCCAAGGTCGTCAAGGTCATGACCCCAGGTATATTCTGTGTGTTATTGTTATTTCACATTAAATGTCTTTTCTTGCACTCTGAAATACACGTCTAAATAAATGTGACTTATGCTCCGAAGCGACATGCTTTCCTCTTCATGAGGAATTTTGTGACTGATGTGACCTATACTCCGGAGCACGTATAATCCAGAAAATACGGTAGGTGTCACAGATGTGACCCAGGTCTGTCGAGCTGGCAGACAGAGAAGTCGTCCGGAGCCACAGCACAGTCGGGGATGGACGGCTCCAGCCATGTTTCTGTAAAGGCAAAGACACAACAGCTCCTCGTGTCCCTCTAACAATAAAAGAACCTGCGCACAGTCTGTTCCTCGGAGACTGAACACCCGAAAGCAGGACCGAGGGGAGAGGGGGTTTGCTGCGTTTCTGGTAGGTCCTGCACAAAACACCAGCTCACTTCCATCTCTTATGGTGCCAAAGAAAAAGAACTGAGGAGAAAATGTCCACCGTTGAGTCC
>NW_023633450.1:0-1295 GCF_014905685.2 Nematolebias whitei | reverse complement strand
GTCAACATACCTGAACCAATGACTTGGTGGTGTCCCTGAAAAGGACGTCAAGGCTCTCTTTTCTACCTCCTCCATGTACAGGTTGGCAACAATAGGAGAAACTGGAGACCCCATAGCACACCCATGTTTCTGCCTATAATATTGCTCCCCATATGTGAAGTAGGTTGACTACAGGCACAGTTTCAAGAGTTGACACAGTTGTTCTGTAGAAAGTGTGGTCCTGCTGCTCAGAGTGGTGTCTGATTTTAATTTTAAACTGACCACCTCTACTGCATCATCAACAGGAATGCACGTAAAGAGTGATGTGACATCAAAAGAGACCATTGTTTCATCAGTCTCCATGATGACATCCCTCACCTTGTCCACAAAGTCCATGGTGTTCTGTATGTGGTGTTCTGAGTTGCCAACTAAAGGGATGAGTACAGACGCCAGATATTTGGAAACATTGTAAGTGACAGAGTTAATCATGCTAACAATTGGTCTTAAAGGTACACCTTGTTTGTGGATTTTAGGTAAACCATACAGACTAGGTGTGGCCTCCCCTGGGAGGTTTTCTGTGGTACAGAAAACGGTCAATAGCCTTGTCCTGCTCCAGAATTTTCAGGCAATCTATTAACTTTTTCTTGTAACCACTTCCTGGATCTCTTTTCAGAGGTTCATAAGTGTTTAAGTCACCAAGGAGTGTCATAACTTTCTCATGATAGTCTTTCTGGTTCAAAAATCACTGTGCACCTTCCTTTGTCTGCTGGGAGAATGATGATGTTTTTGTCCTTGCTAAGAGTGGTGAGTGCATCCCCCTCCTCTCTACTGATGTTGGAAAGTGGTGGTTTGGCATTGCTGAGGCAGGCTGAAACTTTGACTCTGAGCTCCTGTTCAGAGTTAGCATGTCCCTGCTCTTGATGGCAACATCTGCATTATGACAGAAAGCAAATGCACCCAGAAAAAAAAACAGATTTTAATCCTGTGTTCCCTCTGAGGCCAAGATCCAGTTTGGTGGTAAAATGTAATAAATACCTGGAACAATAAGTTTAATGGCATAAGCTGATGCATGAAGCTGAGAATAGGGGTGTATGAAATGAAAACCTCACCCCTTTCTGCTCCCTACTGTCTGTCAAAATAACACTGACATTTATGGTAAATGAACTGTACTGATTGTTGTGAAATAAAGATTGTGTTCCTTGTTGAATCTGACACCGACTTCTTGTTTTACTTTGAAATTGACCCACTTCCTGTTTTACTTTGAAGAGGCTCCCACAGATTGATTTCTCTGTTGAAGTCTGTTCCTGTTTACATCA
>NW_023633449.1:0-1295 GCF_014905685.2 Nematolebias whitei | reverse complement strand
GAGGAGAGGGATGCACTCACCACTCTTAGCAAGGACAAAAACATCATCATTCTCCCAGCAGACAAAGGAAGGTGCACAGTGATTTTGAACCAGAAAGACTATCATGAGAAAGTTATGACACTCCTTAGTGACTTAACCACTTATGAACCTCTGAAAAGAGATCCAGGAAGTGGTTACAAGAAGAAGTTAATAGATTGCCTGAAAAATTTGGAGCAGGACAAGGCTATTGACCGTTTTCTGTACCACAGACTGTACCCAGGGGAGGCCACACCTAGTCTGTATGGTTTACCTAAAATCCACAAACAAGGTGTACCTTTAAGACCTATTGTTAGCATGATTAACTCTGTCACTTACAATGTTTCCAAATATCTGGCGTCTGTACTCATCCCTTTAGTTGGCAGCTCAGAACACCACATACAGAACACCATGGACTTTGTGGATAAGGTGAGGGATGTCATCATGGAGACTGATGAAACAATGGTCTCTTTTGATGTCACATCACTCTTTACGTGCATTCCTGTTGATGATGCAGTAGAGGTGGTCAGTTTAAAATTAAAATCAGACACCACTCTGAGCAGCAGGACCACGCTTTCCACAGAACAACTGTGTCAACTCTTGAAACTGTGCCTGCAGTCAACCTACTTCACATATGGGGAGCAATATTATAGGCAGAAACATGGGTGTGCTATGGGGTCTCCAGTTTCTCCTATTGTTGCCAACCTGTACATGGAGGAGGTAGAAAAGAGAGCCTTGACGTCCTTTTCAGGGACACCACCAAGTCATTGGTTCAGGTATGTTGACGACACCTGGGTTAAAATTAAATCTCAGGAAGTCCAACATTTTACTGACCACATCAACTCTGTGGATAAATACATCAAGTTCACACGAGAAGATGTAAAAAATGGCAAGTTGGCTTTCTTGGATTGTGAGGTCTCAGTCTCTGATAGAGGACATTTGCAAACCGAGGTGTACCGTAAACCCACCCACACAGACCAGTATTTGCAGTTTGACTCCCATCACCCTTTGGAGCACAAGTTAGGAGTCATCAGGACTCTGTATCACAGAGCAGACAGCATCCCCACTAGCTCGGGAGCCAGGCAGAAGGAGAAATCCTACACAAAACAGGCTCTAGAGCAATGTGGATATCCTAACTGGGCCTTCCTGAAAGCAGAGAAGAAACCCAAACAGGACTCCAGTCAGCCATCAGGTGAAAAGGAGGAACCCAGACCCAGACCAGTGGTCATTCCGTATGTTGAGGGAGTATCAGAGAAACTGAGACGTTTATTTTCTAAACA
>NW_023633448.1:0-1295 GCF_014905685.2 Nematolebias whitei | reverse complement strand
AATGTGTGTGTGTGTGTGTGTGTGTGTGTGTGTGTGTGTGTGTGTGTGTTGGTATGGTGATTTAACAATCTTTGCATGTTGGTACTTTAATTTTTCATTTATTTTTCATAGTGGCAAAAGGCTTTTAACCAAAGCACAAAAGCATTTTCTTTGAAAAGCAGCACTTTCTAACAGCTCCAACATGCATCTTCACGCTTCTTGTTAAAATCTGTTGGTGCAAACATGGTATTTTGTTAAAAGGAAGGCATAGTTTTGCAGGAGTCGCTCTCTGTTATTATGCAGACAGCTGCAAGAATACAGAAAAAAAAAGGACAATTTGGTGCTGTGCAGTGTTTGTGAAACTCAGATTTCCCATCTTTTAAACAGATTTTTAATCTTATAATTGATTTGTTGTAGGTGGCACGGTGGTGAAGTTGGTAGCACTGCTGCCTCTCAGTGAAAATGTTGCTGGGTCAAATCCCAGCCAGAGGCCTTTCTGGGTGGAGTTTGCATGTTCTCTCCGTGCATGCGTAGGTTTTCTCCGGGTGCTCCGGTTTCCTCCCACAGACCAAAAACATGCATGTTAGGCTGATTGGTTACTCTGATTGTCTCTGTCTCTGTGTCCCTGTGATGTACTTGTAACCTGGCCAGGGTGTCCCCTGCCTCTCACACAGTGATTGCTGGAAATGGGCACCAGCGACCCCTGTGACCCAAAATGGAATAAGCAGGTAAAGATAATGGATGGATGGATGGATGGATGGATGGATGGTTAACTTCACGTAGACTCCCTCACTGGTACATTTTCATCTTTAAATCAATTATGGGTCTGTTGCCTTCATACATCTCCTACATGTCACTGTGTGAGTGCAGCTACAGCGTGCGCTCTCAGGACATTATTACATGCAGTGTCCCCTCAGTGAGGACTGAACTAGGCAAAAGGGTCTTCTTCTATTCTGCTCCTATTTCCTGGAATATCTTGCATAAAGATCTGAAGCTCGACCGTGACCTCTGTAAGTGGCTTCAAAACATCTGCTAAATTTATGGGGAAAACAAATGCAGGCATGTTCCTGTTTTTAGTTTTCTACATCACCTTACAATCTAGCGGTTTTTGTTTCGTTTTTTAATATAATTTCATTTCTTCTTCTCAATTTGTATGCTTTTTATGATTGTCTACTGTTGTCATCACTCTTTGTTAAAATCTGGTCTCTCTTGTAAGTCCTCGAGAGTCAATGGGATTAACCTGTATAAATAAAGTTGAATGAATATATCAAATGTTCCATTTGAAAGAATTTACTCCAATAGTTTTCAAGATATAT
>NW_023633446.1:0-1295 GCF_014905685.2 Nematolebias whitei | reverse complement strand
TGGACTGAAGGACCAGCTCCCCTCCTTCGGGTTTGGACTGTAAGGAAAAAAATCTTCTTCAAACAACCACTCAGGTCTTCCACTCTGGACCAACATTAACCTGTCGTCCCTCTTTCCAGGAGTTGCTGAGAAGCCGTGTATCTACATTCAATGTACATAATAAACACTGTTCTTTTTGTACTTCCCCTGTGTCTGCTTCGTTCTGGGTCTCAAACTATCTGGGTTCCCCGCGTAATCGTAACACAATGTAGATTATGGTACTTAAGGTAGCATTAATCTACACTGACTCCTCAAAGATTGAATTTTAACAAATGAACTACATGTTGGCACAGTTAAAGTCCTTTTAGTCTCTAACAAAAGTATACACAAAATTCATTCTTGCTGGGGGTGTTCAGAAACAATACCAAAAACCAATTAAATGATGTCTCAACATCAACAAAAATAGTGATTAAGCAACCAGAAAAACAACGTTTCAACATTGACAAAAGTAGTGATTAAGCAACTAGAAAACAACGTTTCGGTGCATCACTCACTCTGACTGTCAGATTTGATCACGTTATCGCATCTGGTATGTTATCTTAACACTTAATTAAGCTTAAACATTTAGTTTCTGCTTGGACGACCTTTTTCCCACTAGGTCTGAGTTTGTGAGATCTTTGTCTCTTGTGGAGTTATTGAACGCCTTGTGTAGTTTAACCTGGTTTCGATGTACACATTTAACCATTGGCTCCTTCTGGCCTTTGCTGATTTTGATCTGATAGACAACTGGAGACAGTTTGTCTATCAGGTGGGGTCCAGTCCACCTGGGCATCAGTTTGCGGGCGAGAGTTCCGGTCCCGGACTGTCTTTTCCCGGTTGTGGGGGCGAACATGTAGTACCAGACCCTATCTCCCACCTGGAGTTCCTCGTGAGAGGCCTTTTGGTCATAGTACGCCTTTCGTCCTTCAGCGGATTTTTCCAGGTTTTTCTGGGCAAAATCAAAGGTGTTTTTAAGGTTTTCCTCAAATCATACATGTATTGTTGTGTGGTGTAGGCTGTTGCCATGGCGGCATCGCCCGGTTGGTACAACAGGTGTAGAGGGAGAGTCATTTGTCGACCGTCATCATCTCGAAAGGAGAGATGCCAGTCGATGTGTGTGGAGTGGCCCTTATGGCCATGAGGACAAGAGGGAGTTTCACGTCCCAGTCCTTGTGGTTTACGGCTACGTATTTCTTCAAAATACTTACCCCAGATCTGTTTGCTCTCTCTACTTGGCCTGAGGCCTGTGGGTGGTAGCCAACATGGAAGTTGACTTG
>NW_023633445.1:0-1295 GCF_014905685.2 Nematolebias whitei | reverse complement strand
TTGTTATATTTATTATTTATTATAACTGTTGTTACATTTATTATACATGTTATGTTTATTATTTATTATAACTGTTATTATGTTTATTATAACTGTTGTTATGTTTATTATAACTGTTGTTATATTTATTATTTATTATAACTGTTATATTTATTATTTATTATAACTGTAGTTATATGTATTATTTATTATTACTGTTGTTGGCTTTATTATAACTCTTGTTATATTTATTATAACTGTTGTTACATTTATTGTAACTGTTGTTATATTTATTATAACTGTTGTTATATTTATTATTTATTATACCTGTTGTTATGTTTATTATTTATTAGAACTGTTATTATATTTATTATAAGTTATGTTTATTAAAACTGTTGTTGTGTTTATTATAACTGTTGTTATATTTATTATAACTGTTGTTATATTTATTATTTATTATAACTGTTGTTACATTTATTATACATGTTATGTTTATTATTTATTATAACTGTTATTATGTTTATTATAACTGTTGTTATATGAATTATAACTGTTGTTATATTTATTATAACTGTAGTTATGTTTATTATAACTGTAGTTATGTTTATTATAACTGTTGTTATGTTTATTATAACTGTTGTTATGTTTATTATAACTGTTGTTATATTTATTATTTATTATAACTGTTGTTATATTTATTATTTATTATAACTGTTGTTATGTTTATTATAACTGTTGTTATGTTTATTATAACTGTTGTTATATTTATTATTTATTATAACTGTTGTTATATTTATTATTTATTATAACTGTTGTTGTGTTTATTATAACTCTTGTTATATTTATTATAACTGTTGTTACATTTATTATAACTGTTGTTATATTTATTATAACTGTTGTTATATTTATTATTTATTATAAAATTGTTATATTTATTATTTATTATAAATGTTGTTACATTTATTATACCTGTTGTTATGTTTATTATTTATTTTACCTGTTATTATATTTATTATAACAGTTATGTTTATTAAAACTGTTGTTATATTTCAATAACACAAAGTTTGTTTTCTCAGTCATCCAGGTATATAACAACAAAAAAGGTTGAATCATGTCATCTGGACTTGTGTTTTTGAAACCATTAGTGAAAAGGCCAGACTTCAGGGGTATCTGAGGCAGGCTTGAAACACAAGAGTCAGGGTGGCTTCTGGGTAATACCAGATGGCCAGGCCTCAGACTGACGAAGCCTCTTGGATGAGGGGCGAAACGTTTCTTTTTAACAAAAAAACGAAGTCCAGATGACATGATTCAACCTT
>NW_023633444.1:0-1296 GCF_014905685.2 Nematolebias whitei | reverse complement strand
TAAAACCTCAGCCCCGAGCCATTTTTCGACCGATAAATCTGAAACTCTGTGAACATGTGTATCTTCTCAGGACCTATGAAAAAGTCTCTTGGCGCTCCGGTCCAAAACCAAAAGGAAGTCGGCCATTTTGGGTCAAAGGTTAATTTTTGGGCGTTTTTAACGGCGAATTTTAACGAACTCCTCCTAGGGATTTTGAAGGATTGACTTAAAACTTGGTTATTAGGCCCTTAAGACATTGGAGAGTAAAAGTTATCAAAAGCTTTCGGTTTCGTTTTGTTAAAGGGGCGTGGCCAGGCCTCAAAGTTGAGCTTCACGCCATAAATTTCCAAACGTTATAACTTTCACATTGAAAGACAGAATTGCACCAAATTTGGCATGACTCATTTCTGTCCCATGCCCGACGATACCCTGAGGTCATATTGTGACGTCATCAAAGCCCCGCCCCCTGAGAACAGGAAGTGACTTTTTTTGCTTGGAATGCTCCCTCCCTGACACTCTTGACCCAATCAGGATGTTCCTCTGTTAGAAGGCAGATAACAAGTTGGTCTGACTTGCTTTGAAGCGCAAAGCGTTTCCCCTGGAGGATGTGGGCGTGGCGGCGTGGCGAAGTCAGAAGTGACGCCGTTACAATACGTTTGGCTCTAAATTCCACAGATTTGATCCGAGGTTCATGAAAATCACTATGAACGATCATTGCCCGCCCCTTGAACAGGAAACCATGATGATTGCGCAATAGCCTCTCTAGCGCCCCCTAGAATAGTTTAAAACCTCAGCCCGAGCCATTTTTCGACCGATAAATCTGAAACTCGGTGAACATGTGTATCTTCTTAGGACCTATGAAAAAGTCTCTTGGCGCTCCGGTCCAAAACCAACAGGAAGTCGGCCATTTTGGGTCAAAGGTTAATTTTTGGGCGTTTTTAACTGCGAATTTTAACGAACTCCTCCTAGGGATTTTGAAGGATTGCCTTCAAACTTGGTTATTAGGCCTTTAAGACATTGGAGAGTAAAAGTTATCAAAAGCTTTCGGTTTCGTTTTGTTAAAGGGGCGTGGCCAGGCCTCAAAGTTGAGCTTCACGCCATAAATTTCCAAACGTTATAACTTTCACATTGAAAGACAGAAATGCACCAAATTTGGCATGACTCATTTCTGTCCCATGCCCGACGATACCCTGAGGTCAAATTTTGACGCCATCAAAGCCCCGCCCCCTCAGAACAGGAAGTGACTTTTTTTGCTTGGAATGCTCCCTCCCTGACACTCTTGACCCAATCAGGATGATCCTGTGTTAGAAGGCAGAT
>NW_023633443.1:0-1296 GCF_014905685.2 Nematolebias whitei | reverse complement strand
TGTAGTGAACTTGATCTGATGTCAAATCTGACCAGATGGACAGAAACTGTTATTTCATTGATCTGCATCCAGAAATACAGTTTGACCCATCCTGAGACTTTCTTTCTTGAATTAATCAAGTAGAAAAGACAATTCTCTATGATCATTACTATTTTACAAATGTTTGATAATCAAATTGTGTTAGTTCAAACAATGTTTACAGGTTGAAGAGAACTACTCATTTTTATTTTACATAAACAGTAAGTAATGATTTTTATTCCTCATTCAAAGAAGAAATCAGGGTAATATGCATTTCTTGATTTTTCTGTCTTCAATGAGCAAATTTGTAAGTGTGTTAAAGTTCAGGTTTCGGTCAACTAAAAGTTTACTGAAAAGAAATGTCATGTTTAACTTTTACAGCAGATAATAGGAGTAGAGACTCCACGAAGTCTGGTTTTCTCCAATAATCTTTCTGTCTGTTTTAAACAAACTTAATCTCTATCCTTGAATTTTCATAACACCTTACATCACAAACCATACCTCTGTTCTGGTCCATCGACCAATCAAAAAGCTCTAAATTGACCCGGAAGTCGAACCCATTTAAATGTGGCAACTTCCCGGTTCTCTCAGTGTGTTCTCGGATGCAGCTCATGGAGAAGTGTCAAAAAAAGGTCTGATGTCTGTGTCGAGTCTCTGTCGAAGAGAGACGCGACGAGATGAAAAGAGCTTAAAGGAGTAGAGCTCTGAAGGAGTTCAGAGTTCTTGAATCCAGAATGCAGGGACGATTTTGGGAATTATAGCTTCTGTTTGGATAACCTCGCACGACTCTCGAAGTATTTTAGCTGTTCTCAACGGAGACGCTGAAAGAGTCAAAAGAAGGACTTCACGCCGACCTGACCTATCATCAACCAGGTAAAAGTTCTATTTCGACCAAGCGTACTGTGACCAAGCTGAGATCTGAAGGAGCGTGCCCGTTTCTGGTCAAACAGATAAATTCCCTCACACATCTCTCTGTAAGATAAATCTCCATTTTCCATCTTTAAACTCTCCTTTCTCCTAAAATCATTACAGATATTTTAGAAATGTCTGAAGCAAAGTTCTCAATCACCGCCGTGTGATTGATGTCTGCTGTTCTGCTGAAAGTGAGGACAATCGCCGTATTGTTCCAACTTCCTGTGAAACTAGCCATGTTATTGTTTTCATATTTTGCCAAATTAATGTAAATGTTTGATGTTAAACTTTGATTCTGCAAATAAATGACCGCATTCATTTTGATGGGTCAAAGATAAATAACGTCTCTCGTTACATTTCTGTTAA
>NW_023633442.1:0-1296 GCF_014905685.2 Nematolebias whitei | reverse complement strand
ACCCTGTTGCTGGGACTCATGCATCTCGGGACTCCTGAACTCACTCCAGTACCGAAGAAGCTGTAAGACAGAAACAACAAATCAAAATCCTTCCCTCCTGTGTCACTTACCTGCTTCCGACCTGAACAAACTATTTCCCTCTTCCAGGAGTTCCAGTCCCAGGGCCCTGTATATATTGTATATATTTTTCTAGTATCACTGTAAATAAATATCACTTTTCGTAGCTTGAGTCTTGTGTCGTTCTGGGTCTCGTTACAACTGGGTTGCCCGCACATACAACAGAAATGCTCCAGCCAGACCAAACCCAGAACGAGGCTCGGAACGACCAAGCCACGTCCTCGTCGCAAACGGAGCGAGTAAACCAGCTTGAGAAGATCCTTTCACAAATGATCCAGCAACAACAGCAAACTCAAGCTAATCTACAGGAGCTGGGAGGTATGGTTTATTCAATTAAACAGACTCTCTCTCCTTCTCCTCCTACAGTCGCAGCAGAAACCCCTGAGAACAGTCACACATGCACATGCTCGGCGGGACACTCATCGGAGCCACAATTACTGGTAAAACCGTCTGAACTTTTTTCCGGTGACCCAGAACAATGCGACGGTTTTCTCCTCCAATGTGAGCTCACATTCAGTGGAGCCCCCAGGCTCTACTCCTCAGAAAACGCTAAGATCACCTACTTTACGAGCCAGTTAAAGGGTAACGCACTCCGGTGGGCAACTTCTTTTCTCCGCCAGCATGATTTAAAAGTTATTTCTTTTAGTAATGTACTTACCGAGTTTCGCAGGATATTCGACAGACCACTATCGGGTCCCAACGCAGAGAAACGTCTCCTGGGCTTACGTCAAGGCCGGCAACCAGTAGCCGAACACGCCCTCGAGTTCCGCATCCTCGCCGCACAAACCGGATGGAACGAAAGAGCACTACAGGGAACTTTCCTAAATTCTTTATCGGATACGTTAAAGGACCAGATCGCCGCTAGGGACGAGCCGTCCAACTTTGACGCTCTCATTAATCTGGCCAATTTGATCGATGAGCGCTTCCGCAAGCGACAGCGGGAACGGGACTACAACTCCCAACGTACCGCCACTTCCGGTTCGGGTCCGTCACTCAGTGTTGTCTGTGGTAAAGAGTCGCCTTCGTTTCCCAAGTTCCAAGATCTTTTTACCCACGCGTCACACCCTTCACTCTCTTTACCAGAGTCAGAGCCCATGCAGGTGGGACGCACCCATCTTACTCCCAACGTTAGACAAAAACGCCGAGAACAAGGGTTATGTTTCTATTGTGGTCAAAATA
>NW_023633441.1:1059-1296 GCF_014905685.2 Nematolebias whitei | reverse complement strand
CTGTACATCATACATATTGTACATCATACATACTGTACATCATACATACTGTACATCATACATGCATACATACTGTACATCAGACATACATACAGTACAACATGCATGCATACATCATACATACATACTGTACAACATGCATGCATACATGCGCAACAATGGTGGAATTGGTGATCCTCTTACCACCTTGGCTTCTGAGAGACACTGACACTCTGAGAAGCTCTTTTTATACCCAAT
>NW_023633441.1:507-959 GCF_014905685.2 Nematolebias whitei | reverse complement strand
CATAAAACATACATACTGTACATCATACATACATACATACTGTACATCATACATACATACTGTACATCATACATACATAATATATGCATACTGTACATCATACATACATACATACATACATACATACATACTGTACATAAAACATACATACTGTACATCATAAAAACATACATACTGTACATCATACATACATACATCATGCTTACATACATACATACATACATACATCATACATGCAAACTGTACATCATACATGCAAACTGTACATCATACATACATACTGTATATCATACATACATGCATCATACATACACACTGTACATCATACATACACACTGTACATCATACATACATAATATATGCATACTGTACATCATACATACGCACTGTACATCATACATACACACTGTACATCATACATACATACTGTACATCATACATACATACTGTAC
>NW_023633441.1:275-497 GCF_014905685.2 Nematolebias whitei | reverse complement strand
ACATACATACTGTACATCATACATACACACTGTACATCATACATACACACCGTACATCATACATACACACTGTACATCATACATACATAATATATTCATACATACATACATACATACATACATACATACATCATACATACAAACTGTACATCATACATACAAACTGTACATCATACATACATACATACATACATACAAACTGTACATCATACATACATACAT
>NW_023633441.1:0-265 GCF_014905685.2 Nematolebias whitei | reverse complement strand
CATACATACATACATACATACAAACTGTACATCATACATACATACATGCATTCAGTACATCATACATACATATGAACTGTACATCATACATACATACATACATGCATACAGTACATCATACATACATACATACATACATATACATACACACATACATACATGTATACTGTACATCATACATACATACATACATGCATACTGTACATCATACATACATACTGTACATCATACATATTGTACATCATACATACTGTACATCATACAT
>NW_023633440.1:0-1296 GCF_014905685.2 Nematolebias whitei | reverse complement strand
TTAGTTTTGACTTTTAGAGCTTTAAATGGACAGGCCCCCCAATACATATATCCTTATTCTCCAGCCCGCACCCTTCGGTCTTCAGCGCTGAACCTTCTTAAGGTTCCTAAGACCCGGTTTAAAACTCGGGGTGACCTGTCCTTTCAGGCCGTAGCCCCCCGCCTGTGGAATGCCCTGCCCCTGTCTCTCCGTGTGAACGACTCTGTTGATTCTTTTAAAACGCAGCTTAAGACATTTCTATTTCGTCAAGCTTTTAGTTAAATGTTTTACTGTTTTTTCCAGCTGTTTTTACTGTTTTTATTAATGAGTTGTTATTATTTTATTTCATTTTAAGCTTTTATTTTTTATTGTTGTACAGCACTTAGTGATTGTATCTATGATAAGTGCTATATAAATAAAGTTTACTTACTTACTTACTTAATTAACAGCGGAAAATATTACTGTCTTGAAGATCAACATTCTTCTTAAACTAAACAAACAACATGGAAAAGTAATAATGGGCCACTATAATTTCTAAAGGCAATGATTTTGTGATGTACTTTGGATGACTGGAACTCGAAGACTGACGGCCCATTGGAGGCGCTAATGTTTCAGCGCGGTCGCCATCTAAGATGGATCCTCTCGTGTCTCAGTTTGTACTGAGTGATGGACTGAGGAAGATGGACATTTGCACGGTTTGCTTAGTTAGAAATGGCAGAGATTGTGTTATAATACAGAACCCTGGCTGTCACACAAAAAACCTGTGCTTTTATAATGAAGTACTTTGATTAATGCTCCTAAACAAAGACAGACTTATAGCCCATTATTAAATATATACATTTTCTATTTTAATTAAAAAAAACAGTTTGATTGCTTATTTGAATTTATACTGTCTCGTGCAGTCAGTCCTGAGCTTTCTGTGCACACCAGCAAAAAGTTCTCCTACTATGAATTTCATAAATTGGAAATATATGTAGGCTTGATAAAAAAAAAGGCTTAGTTGTTTTTGTCATTTGCTATGTCAGTTTAACTCTTAGAATTGCAGTTACCATTCCTGTCACAGTGGCTGGAGCAGAAAGAAGCTTTTCAAAGTTGAAAATGATAAAAACATATCTGAGGTCAGCTATGTCTCAGGAACGCCTCAGTGGTCTGGCAGTCATCAGTATCAACCATGCAGTTGCTGAGCAGATTTCACATGATGAGATTATTGATGACTTTGCATCAAGGAAGGCAAGGAGGATCAACATTTAGGTGACAGCATTTCTAATTATGTTTTTTTTTCTTTTAGTCCATATGTTGTAATTATATCTTGTTACT
>NW_023633439.1:0-1296 GCF_014905685.2 Nematolebias whitei | reverse complement strand
TGTAGTGAACCTGATCTGACCCTGATCTGACCCTGATGACCTCAAATCTATCAGATGGACAGGGACTGTTATTTCATTGATCTGAATACAGTCTGAGCCATCTGGTGACTTTCTTTCTTGAATTAATCAAGCAGAAAAGACAATTTTTATGATCATCACTGTTTTACAAATGTTTGATAATCAAAATTGTGTTAGTTCACTCAAAGTTACAGGTTGAAGAGAACTACTCATTTTTATTTTTACATAAACAGTAAGTAATGATTTTTATTCCTCATTTAAAGAAGAAATCAGGTTAATATGCATTTCTTGATTTTCTGTCTGAAATGAGCCAAGCAATGTAAGTGTGTTAAAGGTCGGTTTTCGGTCAACTAAAATGTTTACCGAGAAAGATGTCATGTTTAAACTTTTTCAGAAGATTACCAAGTGTGAGACTCCACGAAGTCTGAAGTCCTACAATAATCTTTCTGTTCGTTACTAAACAATCCTTGATTTTTAATAACATCTTACATCATACACCACACCTCTATTCCTGGTCCATCGACCAATCAAAAGCTCTCAAATGAACCGGAAGTCGACCCATTTAAAATGTGGCAACTTCCCAGTTCATGTTAGAATTCGGGAGAATTCGGGAGAATTCAGGAGAATTCCAGAGGCTGAGGAGATGAAGAACTAGAGAGTTGCTGGAGTTGAAAGACAATTAAGAGTCTGAGAAGTTCTGAAGAATGAAAGGAGTTCAGAGTTCTTGGGTGCAAACGCATTCAGGATGATCCAGAGACGTTTTGGGATTATAATTTCTGTTTGAAAACCACGTACGACTCTCTCAGGGTTTGGTAGTTCTCACGGAGACGCTGAAAAGAGTCAGAAAGGAACCTACGCCGACGCTGATTTCATCATCAAGGTAGATGGTTCTATTTTCGACCAAGTGTACCGTGGGCAAGCTGAGATCTGATGGAGCGTGCAATTTCTGGTCAAACAGATTAATTCCCTCACATATTTCTCTGTAAGATAACTCCATTTCATCTTAAAACTCTCCTCTTTCTCATAAAATCAGTACAGATATCTTAGGAATATCTGAAGCAAAGTCCTTGATCACCGCCGAGTGATCGATGTCCCTTTTATGTGAAACTTGTCTGTTATTATTTTCATATTTTGCCAAATTAATGTAAATGTTTGATGTTAAACTTTGATTCTGAAAATAAATGACCGCATTCATTTTGATGGGTCAAAGATAAATAACGTCTCGCGTTACATTTCTGTTAAATTCAAGGCACGACATTACACAGTCAGAAAGATGAG
>NW_023633438.1:653-1296 GCF_014905685.2 Nematolebias whitei | reverse complement strand
TAGAGACAAACGAGACAAACAACCATTCACTCTCTCACTCACACCTAGGGACAATTTAGAGTTACCAATCAGCCTAGCATGCATGTTTTTGGTCTGTGGGAGGACCAAACAGCAACAACAATAAACAATTATAAAAAGTAATACTGTAGGATTTTATTATTATTTTTTTTTTACAAATAGGATGGCTAAAAGAAAAAGGTAACAAAACAAACAAAAAAAAACAGCTAGATCCTAAGGCGAATGTAGAAAACTAAAAACAGGAACATGTCTGCATTGGTCCCTGCCAGGAGTCCAACAGATTCTTAAAGCCACTTAGAGAGGTCAAGGTCGAGAGCTTCAAATCTTTTTGTAAGATATTCCAGGAAACAGGAGCAGAGTAGGAGAATGCCCTTTTGCCTAGTTCAGTCCTCATTGAAGGAACACTGCAGGTAATAACGTCCTGAGAGCACACGCTGTAGCTGCACTCACGCAGAGACATGTAGGAGGAGATGTATGAAGGCAGCAAACCAATAAGTGGTTTAAAGATGAAAATGTACCAGTGAGAGAGTCTGCGTGAAGTTAATGATGTCCAGTTAACCAGTGAATACAGTGCAGTGGTGGGTACGATAATCACAGCCAGTTATGAATCTTAGTGCACCATGAT
>NW_023633438.1:0-643 GCF_014905685.2 Nematolebias whitei | reverse complement strand
TAGAGACAAACGAGACAAACAACCATTCACTCTCTCACTCACACCTAGGGACAATTTAGAGTTACCAATCAGCCTAGCATGCATGTTTTTGGTCTGTGGGAGGACCAAACAGCAACAACAATAAACAATTATAAAAAGTAATACTGTAGGATTTTATTATTATTTTTTTTTTACAAATAGGATGGCTAAAAGAAAAAGGTAACAAAACAAACAAAAAAAAACAGCTAGATCCTAAGGCGAATGTAGAAAACTAAAAACAGGAACATGTCTGCATTGGTCCCTGCCAGGAGTCCAACAGATTCTTAAAGCCACTTAGAGAGGTCAAGGTCGAGAGCTTCAAATCTTTTTGTAAGATATTCCAGGAAACAGGAGCAGAGTAGGAGAATGCCCTTTTGCCTAGTTCAGTCCTCATTGAAGGAACACTGCAGGTAATAACGTCCTGAGAGCACACGCTGTAGCTGCACTCACGCAGAGACATGTAGGAGGAGATGTATGAAGGCAGCAAACCAATAAGTGGTTTAAAGATGAAAATGTACCAGTGAGAGAGTCTGCGTGAAGTTAATGATGTCCAGTTAACCAGTGAATACAGTGCAGTGGTGGGTACGATAATCACAGCCAGTTATGAATCTTAGTGCACCATGAT
>NW_023633437.1:694-1296 GCF_014905685.2 Nematolebias whitei | reverse complement strand
TTCTGATGCTGACACAAACATTCTCCCTCATCCATCTTTTTCTCCCTCTAAACTTCATCTTTCCATCTTTAAAATTCTTCTATCAAGTAGCAATCATTCCAGATATTTCTAGAAGTGTCTGTTGTACAGCTGGACGTGAGAAAACAATCGCCGTATTGTTTACTCCGTGTAAAACTTGCTAAATTAGCCATGTTGTTATTCTCCATATTTTGCCAATTAATGTAAATGTGTGATGTGTTAAACTTTGATTCTGTTAATAAATGACCCACTGTCGTTGGTGAGTCAAAGATAATTAACGTCTCACGTTACATTTCTAAATTCAATGCACGTATATTATACAGTCCAGAAAAATGAAAGAATCCGTTTAATTTATGAATATATATCATGCATATGTTCATTCTACATCTGGTGGCCCGTTACGGGTTCATAAATGGACTGTGTATTCGTGTAACAATTGATATCATGTTGGCATGAAAAAGTGCAGAGAGTCAGCTGCTGTGAAACGCAGCGTGTTGAGCTGCGATGCTTGGAGAAAATATAGCATGCTTGCAGCTAGTGATGCTTTGAAAGCTGATATTGTGAGTCAATATGTCTTTATGAAA
>NW_023633437.1:0-594 GCF_014905685.2 Nematolebias whitei | reverse complement strand
GGACGGAGGTTCTGCTGCCGACCCGGTTTTGGTCCGGTTCGGTTTTGGTAAGTTCGAACGAGTTGTTTTAAATGGTTGGAAAGACGTTTTGAGACCGGGGCGCCGACTCCGTGCAGGTCAGAGCTTATTCGTTACATTTTTAACAGAAAATGGTACATTTTGACAGTTTAAAAGACGAAAAGTTGACCGGACTTGTTCAGGCTAATGCTAAACGCTAGCTGGAAAAATGATCCGTGATTGGTTGAAATCAGCTGCTGTGGAATGCTTTGATTCGCTGAGAAGTGAGTGACGTGGCTGCGTCACTTCCTCTGAGTCAGCGATATAAGTACTCCTCCAGGTTGCTGCTCTGTCATTGGTAGATTCAGTCACGTGACCCGGAAATGAAACTCGTTTTCATAGGGAATTTTAATCTGCTTTTTAAAGTTGAAAAACGCTTTAAAGTTGCATTCTGATCCGCTGCTCCGTTTCTTTGAAGCCTAATCGCTGAAACTTTGCAACGTTTCAGTTTGAAATCCGTCATTAAATGGTGTTTTTGGACCACGCTAGCCGATGCTAATTTTAAGCTAACAGCTAACGACCGGATGAGTGACGTGT
>NW_023633436.1:1219-1296 GCF_014905685.2 Nematolebias whitei | reverse complement strand
TACATAAATTTGGTTTTGGAAATTATTTCATAAATTGGTTACAAATATTATACAGTTCTCCTTCAGCATGCATTAGG
>NW_023633436.1:0-1119 GCF_014905685.2 Nematolebias whitei | reverse complement strand
CCCCCTCACTGTTTGCTATTTTCATCGAACCGCTAGCCGCAGCAATCAGGCAAACTACAGATATTAAAGGCATAAAATGCAAGAACATAGAGCACAAAATCAGTCTATATGCTGATGATGTGCTGCTCTTCCTCTGGCATTCACAAACCTCCATCTCTCAGGTTATTGGACTGATAAACTCCTTCTCAAAAGTTTCAGATTACTCTATAAACTGGCTAAAATCCACAGTTCTACCAATTAATTGCTCTTTCAACAATTCACTTACTACACAACTGCAATCAGGGAATATTACATATTTGGGTATCAAAGTTTCGCCTAAATTAGCAGATTTAACAAAACTAAACCACACCCCACTTTTAAAGAAAATTGAGGATGATCTGGCTAGATGGAAATCTTTACCCATATCTCTCATGGGAAGGATCGCATCAATAAAAATGATGGTTTTGCCTAGAATAAATTATTTATTCTCAATGATCCCAAATAAACCATCATCTGACGGTTTAGATCCCTGGACTCCTCTATTTCTAAATTTCTGTGGAAAGATAAACGCCCTCGTATTAGATTAAAAACACTACAGAAATCCAAAGATAAAGGAGGACTAGAATTACCCAACTTTTATTATTATTTTCTAGCCAACAGGCTAGAATACATCTCAAAATGGATAAAACACACACCCCTTGATGAACCTTGACTAGACGTAGAACAGACACTTTGCAATAATATAATGATCTCGGACCTTCCATTCATTAGCTCAAACATAAAACGACAGGAATGCTTTAAAAGCATCAATACCAGCTCCTCTCTGACAGCTTGGTGGGAGTTTCTTAAAATGACAGAGTCTTCACTAATCCCATGTAAACGTACACCCATCTGGAACAACCCTGACATCCTACAACAGAATAAGATGATAAACTTCCCAGGTTGGAGGTGTAAAGGAATTGAATATTTGGAACATATATATGAAGAAGTGGACTACATCCCATTTAACAGATTAATAACACAATATGGGATTGATAAGAATAAATTTTTAGAATATCAACAAATTAAATCTATAACCAAAAATAAATTTAACCTTAATAACACTAGGATTGAAATGTCAACAAGTGTATTAGAATTCCT
>NW_023633435.1:0-1296 GCF_014905685.2 Nematolebias whitei | reverse complement strand
GTAATGCTTTGTCATTCATGCCACTAGGTGAAGCTGCAGGATAAGAAGTGAAGATGAGAAGGGTAGAAAGAGTGAGGATGATGATAATGATGAAGAAGCCTGATGAAAACGTGCTTTTGGTGTATTGTAGTTCGTGTCTGATGTGCTACGTTAAATAAATGCACTTATGGCAAGCCCTTTTAACATAAAATAGGATTCACCACGCTTACATTCCAGATATCTGAAACTGAGTTTTGACTAGACATATTGGTTATTTAAGATACCTTGAATTACATTTTGACTAGTCAAAATACTCATTTAAGATATCTCTAATTACATTCTGACTAGTCATAATGACGTCAGATTTACCATTGAGTTGTATGGAGGCTTCAATTCAAGATATCTTGAACTGAATTTTGACTAGTCAAAAATACAGTTCTAGATATCTCTAAGTTCATTTTGACTAGTCATTATTTGCTTTCAAGATATCTCACTTTTAGTTCTGACTAGTCATAATTACAATTAAAGATATCTTAAATTACGTCATTATTCAAGATATCTTAAATGTATTTGTAGATATCACAAATGAAGTTTTGACTAGTGCAAATTAAATTGTAGATATCTTGAAAGCAAATAACGACTAGGCAAAACTAACTTAAAGATATCTAGAACTGTACTTATGACTAGTCAAAATTCCTTTTAAGATATCTCAAAATGAATTCAAGATATCTTGAATATTTTATCATGTAGACGGCTTTTCTATTTAAGATATCTTGAATTCACATTTTGACTAGTCAGAATGACATTCAAGATATCTTGAATTGTTATTCTGACTAGTCAAAACGTCAGATTTACGTAGCATTTTGGCGGAAAAATCATAAAGCATTGTAGCCTTTTTATTTTATAATCTGCAAAATCAGGTCAGTCCAACACAACGCTCGTATTTTTAACATGATTTTTAGCGCGGCAGCTCGGATTATTTATTGTATCTGCAACAAGAATACTCTTTTGCGACGTCTTTTTCACGACAACCGGAAACCGACACTTCCTGCTTTGCGAGTTTTTGCACTAAGGAGAAATGTCTCTCTTTTCAACATCTTTGCTTAATTTGCCAATCTTTTCTTTCGCTGCTGAGGAGGAAATCGCAGCGGCGAATTCTCGAACTAATAAACGTGAAAGGATAAAAGTTCTTCCATGAAGAAAATATCCACAGCTGTCAAGGTAAGAAAAGATGTAGCTTAGCAAGCTAACCGTTAGCTACAACATATGAAGCGCATAAACATCGTGATAAAGAAGTCTAATTTAGTGTGCTACATT
>NW_023633434.1:0-1296 GCF_014905685.2 Nematolebias whitei | reverse complement strand
ATCCATCCATCCATCCATCCATCCATCCATCCATCCATCCATCCATCCATCCATCCAGGCTCTTTATGTATGTGCAATCAAGCAGTGACATCTATGTTGGCCAAAACGAAAGACCTCTTTTAGCCTCTGGGGCCCATGTCACATGTAATCATTGTGATGTATAACACGCACCCCCCACCTCCCCCCCAACACACACACATGCACACACGTACATTAACGCTCAACTAAGCTCAGCTCGGGGAGTAAATATTTGTGCAGTGCAAGCTCTAGACAGAGGAAGGTTCCTCACCTCAGCAGTGTGTCACCAAATCATGAAATATTCAGAAAGAAGAGGATGGGAGTGAGGGAGAGGGGAAAGAAGGAAAGAAAGAGTGAGGTCACACATAACAGAACAAGACGGACCATGAAGGGGAAAGAAGTGAGTGGGTAGGAGGTTCTGTAAAACAGCAGAAGATGTGAGAGGAAGCTTTGGGTTGTTTGTGATGAGAAGGGAAAAAATGCAGGAATTATTCCAGCGCTGAAGGCTAATTGAACACTGGCAGGAGAGGAGCTGCAGTGTCTGACAGGCTGGAGAAACAAACAGAAAAGAAGGTTAGAGCTGCAGATACAGGTAAATGTGAAAAAAGGTTCAGACTGTTGGGCGGACAACGATAGAAACAATCAGGCATGTGTTGTTGAACAACATTAGTGCTGCCCCGCAGCAAAGGAGATGTGTAAGAGCAAATGGGTGGCAGGGAGTGATGCTAAGCTCTTAATGGGCCCAGTCAGTCTGCAAGCGAAGAGTTATTATCCCGATCAAAGGCTTAATGAGGGTTCATTCTTTCACACTTTATTCTGTCCTGTTATCATGAAAGAGTCCTAGCAGGTAAATCTGATCTGCTCACCTCCATCCTGTTATTTATTCCACGGCTGCGTTTTTCTCATACTTACTTATTGCAATCAGGATAAAAATCAGCTTCAGAGGATTCTACTTAATCATATTCTTAGACAATGTAATAAAGTTTTTGCTAAGCTATTACAGCAGGAAGACCACTTAGTGTCATTTTGGTCCATTTATTATAGATTCTGTTAACTTTGTGGTGAATAGCCATCATGTCATTCATTCATTCAACCTTTATTTATACAAGCTATCCTCATTGAACCCATTTACAAGAGGGACCTGTTCCACTATGTCCACTTTGTATATATGTCACTACATACAGTATATACTGGTGTATATATATATATATATATCAAGCTAAATGTATATATACCGATCAAAGGCTTGTATGCCGACTTCTGCGTGACAGACACAGA
>NW_023633433.1:0-1296 GCF_014905685.2 Nematolebias whitei | reverse complement strand
AATGGGCAGCAAACTGTGAAACTGCTATGAACATCAGCTCTCGTTTTTGCACAACGTTCTACATTAAACATCTCATGGGCAGCAAACTGTGAAACTGCTATGAATGTCAGCTCTAGTTTTTGCACAACGTTGTCCAATGAAAAGCTGATGGGTAGCAAACTGTGAAACTGCTATGAATGTCAGCTCTCGTTTTTGCACTGCGTTGTACATTAAACAGCTCATGGGCAGCAAACTGTATAACTGCTATGAATGTCAGCTCTCGTTTTTGTACTGTGTTGTTCATTAAACAGCTCATGCGCTGCAAACTGTGAAACTGCTATGAATGACTTTTATCATCTTTGCACCGCGTTGTATATTGAACTGCTCCTGGGAAAAAAAATGTGAAACTGCTATGAACATCAGCTCTCGTTTTTGCACCACGTTCTACATTAAACATGGGCAGCAAACTGTGAAACTGCAATGAATGTCAGCTCTCATTTTTGCACAGCGTTGTACGTTGAACTGTTCATGAGCAGCAAACTGTGAAACTGCTATGAATGTCAGCTATCGTTTTTGCACCGCGTTGTCCATTGAACTGCTCTTCTGCTGCAAAATGTGAAACTGCTATGAATGTCACAGTTCTCGTTTTTGCACCACGTTGTACTTTAAACATCTCATGGGCAGCAAACTGTGAAACAGCTATGAGAGTCAGCTCTCATTTTGAAATGCGTTGTACAATGAACTGTTCATGGGCAGCAAGCTGTGAAACTGCTATGAACATCAGCTCTCGTTTTTGCACAACTTTCTACATTAAACATCTCATGGGCAGCAAACTGTGAAACTGCTATGAATGTCAGCTCTCGTTTTTGCACAGCGTTGTCCATTGAAAAGATCTTGGGCAGCAAACTGTGAAACTGCTATGAATGTCAGCTCTCGTTTTTGCACTGATTTGTAAAATGACTGCTCTTGGGCAGAAAACTGTGAAACTAATATGAATGTTAGCTCTCGTTTTGCACAGCGTTGTACATTAAACATCTCATGGGCAGCAAACTGTGAAACTGCTATGAATGTCAGCTCTCGTTTTTGCACTGCGTTGTCCATTGAAAAGCTCTTGGGCAGCAAACTTTGAAACTGCTATGAATGTCAGCTCTCGTTTTTGCACAGTGTTGTCCATTGAAAAGCTCTTGGGCAGCAAACTGTGAAACTGCTATGAATGTCAGCTCTCATTTTTGCACTGCTTTGTACAATGACTGCTCTTGGGCAGAAAACTGTGAAACTGCTATGAATGTCAGCTCTCGTTTTTGCACAGCGTTGCAC
>NW_023633432.1:0-1296 GCF_014905685.2 Nematolebias whitei | reverse complement strand
TGGAGTCAGTCCTGTTTGTCTGTTAGCAAAATATCTCATAAACCACTTGTAGTGAACCTGATCTGACCCTGATCTGACCCAGATGACCTCAAATCTATCAGATGGACAGAGACTGTTATTTCATTGATCTGAATACAGTCTGAGCCATCTGGTGACTTTCTTTCTTGAAGATTCAAGTGAAAAGAACACTCTCTTTTTATAATCATCACTGTTTTACAAATGTTTGATAATCAAATTGTGTTAGTTCACTCAATGTTACAGGTTGAAAAGAACTACTCATTTTTATTTTACATAAACAGTAAGTAATGATTTTTATTCCTCATTTAAAGAAGAAATCAAGTTAATATGCATTTCTTGATTTTTCTGCCTGCAATGTAAGTATGTTAAAGGTCGGTTTTCGGTCAACTAAAATGTTTACCGAGAAAGATGTCATGTTTAAACTTTTTCAGAAGATTATAAGTGTGAGACTCCACGAAGTCTGCTTTTCTGCAATAATCTCTCTGTCAGTTGTTGAACAATCTCATTCTCTGACCTTGGCTTAGATAACATCTTACGTCACAAAAACACACCTCTTTCTGGTCCATCCACGAATCAGAAAGCTCTAAAGTGAACCCGGAAGTCAACTCATTTAAAATATGGCAACTTCCCAGTTCATGTTAGAATTCCAGAGAATTCCAGAGAACTCCAGAGGATTCCAGAGAATCAAGGAGAATCAAGGAGAATCTAGATGAAGAATTTGAGAGTCTAAAGAAGTTCAGAGTCTGAAGACTCTGATGTCTGATGGGGAAAACTCTGATGTCTGAAGCCCAGAGTGCTTCCGTTGGAATACAGAATACAGTGACGATGTTGGGATTATAACTTCTGTTTGAACAAACCACGTACGACTCTCTGAGGGTTTGGCAGTTCTCACGGAGACGCTGAAAGGGTCTGAAGGATTCTATACCGAGCTGATTCACGTCAACCAGGTAACAGTTTCTTCTTCGACTAAAGTGTACCGGAGGCAAGCTGAGATCTGATGGAGCGTGCACGTTCTGACAAACAGATTAATTCCCTCACATATCTCTCTGTAAGATAAATCTCCACTTCATCTTAAACTCTGCTTTCTCTTAAAATCAGTACAGATATTTTAGAAATATCTGAAGCAAAGTCCTCAATCACCGCCGCGTGATTGAAGTTCATTATTTGTGAAACTTGTCTGTTATTATTTTCATATTTGCCAAATTAATGTAAATGTTTGATGTTAAACTTTGATTCTGAAAATAAATGACCACATTCATTTTGATGGGTCAAAGATAA
>NW_023633431.1:0-1297 GCF_014905685.2 Nematolebias whitei | reverse complement strand
TAGTGGTGGCCTTGGCCACCATAGTTTAAACTTCAGCCACCTCTGTCATTTGAGGAAACTAAGCAATAGAAAAACTAGAAGCACGGTTTCCTCACATTGAAGGGGTGGTCATATGGAGGTGGCCATCTTGGATTTTCACGTGTCAACCCAACCTTTCGTGGCTCTGTAGCCACCCACCTAAATGGAGGTCGGTATCTCACTTGTTTTTCAAGTCATCTCGCTCACAACGTGCACGGATCGGTGCACGGTAGACTCGAGCCTCGTGATTAAAAACCCCATAAAACGGTTGACTCGTTGTTTTTATCCTCTGCTGCGGAGCTCCTGCGTAACGTCTCCATCACTGGTTCTCAAACGTTTCAGCTTCAGCCACCAAGATGAGACGAGACCGTTTGTTGACAAACGTCTCAAAGTTTGTTGACAAACGTCTCGATCAACGTTTGTTGACAAACGTCTCAATCAAAGTTTGTTGACAAACGTCTCGATCAAAGTTTGTTGACAAACGTCTCAATCAAAGTTTGTTGACAAACATAATCAAAGTTTGTTGACAAACGTCTCGATCAAAGTTTGTTGACAAACATAATCAAAGTTTGTTGACAAACGTCTCGATCAAAGTTTGTTGACAAACGTCTCAATCAAAGTTTGTTGACAAACATAATCAAAGTTTGTTGACAAACATCTCAATCAAAGTTTGTTGACAAACATAATCAAAGTTTGTTGACAAACGTCTCAATCAAAGTTTGTTGACAAACATAATCAAAGTTTGTTGACAAACGTCTCGATCAAAGTTTGTTGACAAACGTCTCAATCAAAGTTTGTTGACAAACATAATCAAAGTTTGTTGACAAACGTCTCGATCAAAGTTTGCTGACAAATGTCTCAATCAAAGTTTGTTGACAAATGTCTCAATCAAAGTTTGTTGACAAACGTCTCAATCAAAGTTTGTTGACAAACATAATCAAAGTTTGTTGACAAACGTCTCGATCAAAGTTTGCTGACAAACATAATCAAAGTTTGTTGACAAACGTCTCAATCAAAGTTTGTTGACAAACATAATCAAAGTTTGTTGACAAACATAATCAAAGTTGACAAACGTCTCAATCAAAGTTTGTTGACAAACATAATCAAAGTTTGTTGACAAACATAATCAAAGTTTGTTGACAAACATAATCAAAGTTTGTTGACAAACATCTCAATCAAAGAGACTCGTTTATTACTTTGTTTTTATTTAATCACATTATCTGACTCCTGCAGTCCTCAGTCCTGGTCCTCAGTCCTGGTCCTCAGTCCTGGTCCTCAG
>NW_023633430.1:0-1297 GCF_014905685.2 Nematolebias whitei | reverse complement strand
TTTCTTTCATCTGGTTTAGCATGTACAGTTAGTCACACACAGAGGCACCTCGGCCTCTATCATCAGCCAGCATCCTGTTGATACGAGAGGGACATCAAATCCATTGCGTGCACATTGTTTACACATGTAGATCTTGCAGTCACTCATTGCTTTTGGGCTGGACATGTGAAATGCGCTTGTGTTCTGTTTGCTTTGTTATTTCTCGCCCAAGAGATGCTGAAACTTTCTTGTTCCACCTCAATCAGCACCTGTCCCGGTGTCAGCGAGAAGGCGTTCTCCAGCAGGACCGTGGCACCTACGGCAAGGTACACGATGACCAAAGGTCCTGCACTCCCATCGGACGGGTGCTTGCCACCGATGCTTCTCATGTCGTCCTCTGTGCGGTCCCATCCAGTCCGCAAAGATCAATGAAACGTCCAGCTGTGGAAACAATAAAACTGCTTTTCAACAAAAAGAGAGAAGAATTAGTTTTCTCTTTTATAACACTTATGAATTGGTACATTTTACCCATTTTTCCTTCTCCTGCCTCTGGGATATTGCAGACCCAGACCAATTTTATAACTTGAATTTGACCTGAAATACTTTTCAGTTTGTCAAATCATGTCTTTCATTTTCTCAGCATTTCCTCCTTTTTTTTTTTTAACAGTTCATCCATTCTCTTAATCAGCCCAGCAGCTTTGTGGGTGATAAGGAAATATGATAAATCCATTCAACACGTTTTCCAGCTGACCAGTCTTTTACCTGTTTTCCAATAAAATGGGTCCCATTTTCTGTATCTGAAGGGGACCCTCATAAAATTATTTCATCATACTAAGACATTTTAAAGTAGATGTCTGATTTGCATATTTACAAAGATGAGTCACCAACACACCTGAATATGTATCTACAGCCGTACATACATATCTACACCCCTGTGACATGGCAAAGGGCCAATGAAATCTGTTTGCCAGATCTGATATGGTCCCTTTCCTCTATTTGTCCCTGCATTTACTATTGTGACTCTCTCTCTTCCAATGCTGCACGCTCCACATCGCTGCACCTGCAGCCTCATCATCCGCCCTGCTCCACAACCAATCAAACAATTCTTCATACATAACCACTTCATGCAAAAAGTGTCAATAATTAACTTTATTTATTAAAAAGAAATCCTTCTTCTAGTCTTGGCCCCACTCAAAATGTTTAACTCATCAGTTTTCAAAACTGAGATGTTAACTTTTTCCACAGAACCCCTCTTGAAAAGAGCTGAACTTTCACTTTAAATGTGAAACATCTGCAAAACAAGATGGTGAAATTCTTT
>NW_023633429.1:0-1297 GCF_014905685.2 Nematolebias whitei | reverse complement strand
GTGGCTGTTTAGTTTCCCCGATGTAAGACTGATCACCCTCCTGACACTGAACAGCATACACAATATTATTCGGTTTGTGCCGGGGGACTGGATCTTTGGGATGAACCAGTCTTTGCCGTAATGTATTTTGGGGTTTAAAAGCCACTGGGACGTTGTGTTTAGAAAATAAACATCTCAGTTTCTCTGATACTCCCTCAACATACGGAATGACCACTGGTCTCCAATCTCCCAAAATTAAGGAAATTGAGGCCTATTACACGTTATATTTTCACAACAGGGAGAATTTAAACACAAGCACTGTTTGAATGTCATCATTTACTTGTTGCTGTGACTTTTCCTCACCACAGCACTCGAGGACACAGTGAAGCTATTAATGTTTCCCTGTCTGTTTATTATTTCCTGACAGTGTTTTTACTTTTTACTGAAGTAGCTGTTTATTCAGTCTTATAGTCACCGGCAAATTTTATACAAAGATTTTCAGCAATGAACGTGATGAAGGGGTGTTTTATTCACCAAATGTAAAATCCAGATTCACCCCGTAATGGCTTGCTGAGCAATAAGAAAGCCATTAGGGGTGTTTGTGGTGATGGAAAGAGAGGAGTGTGATGCATATCAGCAGCGAGGGGACGTACGAGGAGCTGAGAGACACTGTGATTGGTGACTCAGTCTCTATTTTCACTGTCGCGTTTTCTATTTTCTGTTTAAGCCAGGAAAAAAATGGATATTAAAATAGTGCAGAAAAAGTCTTGCACAGGCAAAATGAATGGAGAAAAATAAAACATTACAAGGATGGCTTTCTTCACATGTCATTCTTCCTCATCCTGAGAAGATAAAGTGTTCACCGAATCTAGTTATGAATAGATTTTATGGATCTCTGCCTCCTTTTCTCTTCCATCAGTAGAGCCTGTTAAGCTGTCAACATTAAGTCGTTCATCAACTTTTCCTTCACTGTCAGTCTGAGTTATTGCAGCACATCATTGAGCTGTTTCAGCTATATGGATCTATTCATATATTTAATGTTTTTTTTTTCTGATTTTAGTTTAATACCTATTCTTTTCCCCTTGCAGACATTAATCTGAAATTATCTACGTTCTAATCAGTCATTTTTCTTGGACCAAAATTTTCATTTAAGTTGATGCTACATTTTAAACATGAAGTCCTTATTTTAATTTTCTTGGAAAAAGCCTTTTGTGGAGTAAAAATCTGCCGTTGAGTTCATATTGCTTTCTCATTATTTTTCATTATTTTTTCATTGGTACCCTGTAATTAATAGCTTTTCTTATCCTGTTACCTGCAA
>NW_023633428.1:685-1297 GCF_014905685.2 Nematolebias whitei | reverse complement strand
GGAGGTTGCAGAGAGTGTGACCTCTACAGACAGAACAAAGTCAAGCTATGACAAGCTGGCTAAAGTGGCGCTCTTATTGAAAGCATCATTCTATGCTGTGGTAGACAAGGCTGATGACCTTGCAATAAGGTTAAACAGCGAAAGAGAGGAGTACCTCAGACTCATGGCACAGTCTAACTTTGATCAGGAGACCCGTGCACGAGTTACAACGTGAGAGGGAGCTCTCACAAAATCAGCTGTCATTACAAGCTCACTCATATGAGGAGAAGATTAGGGATAGAGAGTTTCAGTACCAAGCACTGTGTTCAGACAACGATACGTTACAACAACAGTTGCAGCTCACATCAAAAGCTCTGAACGAATGCAGATTGGAAAAGGAGGCGTTAGTCCAACAAGGCGTGCGTTTACAAAGTGAATGTCAAACATCACAGGAACGCTTAAAAGCCTGTGGGGAGAAACTAGCCGCAGCAACAAATAAGATTTCTGACGTCGGGCGGGCTTGTCTGGAACTCAAAGATGACCAAGGTCAGAGTCCAGGTCACCCGCCATCACCTCAGAAGGATTTTGGTGCACCTCCTGCTCTTAATCCCATTCTGCCACCTCCACATGTGT
>NW_023633428.1:0-585 GCF_014905685.2 Nematolebias whitei | reverse complement strand
CAAGCACTGTGTTCAGACAACGATATGCTACGACAACGGTTGTAGCTCACATCAGAAGCTCTGAGCGAATGCAGATTGGAAAAGGAGGCGTTAGTCCAACAAGGCGTGCGTTTACAAAGTGAATGTCAAACATCACAAGAACGCTTAAAAGCCTGTGAGGAGAAACTAGCCGCAGCAACAAATAAGATTTCTGACGTGGGGCGAGCTTGTCTAGAACTCAAAGATGACCAAGGTCAGAGTCCAGGTCACCCGCCATCACCTCATAAGGATTTTGGTGCACCTCCTGCTCTTAATCCCATTCTGCCACCTCCATGTGTGTGTAGAGACACACCTCCACCCTTACCTAAAGTAGCAGGGACAGACCTGAACAGGTCTCCACTACCAAGCAGGCAAGAGAGACCGTTGAAACTTCCTCTTTCTATAGATGAACTTCAAAAACTCTCAAAATATGTACAACGCTTTGTACCTGGCCCAATGGGTTCAACTGGTATGAAGGCGTATCTCAATGACCTTGATTTCAGACTGAGTGGTTATCCTAATGCTACGGTTGAGGATAAAATCAGTCTGATAAGGCTCACTTCGGAC
>NW_023633427.1:0-1297 GCF_014905685.2 Nematolebias whitei | reverse complement strand
AGTAGTTCTTTTCAACCTATAAGCATTGAGTGAACTAACACAATTTGTTCTATGTCATATAAGCTTCGCCCTTTAAGGCCTTCGCTTTAGTGGGTTTATCCCGTTATGCAGAGCATAAGCACTGAAAAAATTAGTCCACGCCCACCTGCTGTGTGGGCCCTACCCGGTCCGTATAAATTACGTTAAGAGCGGGAAATCGGCTCCCATTTTTTCTTCAGCGAGCTAATATAGCACTGTCAGAAGAACAAAGAAGATAAGTTGTGTAAATGACCAACCTTGTGAAGGATGCTGGGCCCGGCAGTCGACCTCCGGTCGTCCGGTGAGTTCTCCTCCCCGAGGAGAAGATGACAGCAGTCTTATTCCAAGGTAAGCGTCGTGGAACATTTCCCAGTGACAGGTCACTACACGCTGGACAACGCCATCTTGTGTTTTTTCCTCTTATCGCCGACCCTCGGGGCGAACCGGATGGTTCCTCCGGGGCAAGGCGTGCTCAGCTGCAGCCCCCGCTGCTCATTCCCTCCCGGGGAGCGTAGTGTAGGTGGAGGGGGGCTGAGTGAATGCTCACCCCATCCCACCTCGTTTCGCATCGGCGATCACACCGCTCCCGGCCGACAGCGCCCTCAGGGGTTGCCCGGCGGAACCCGGGAGGAGGCTGACATGAAGGGACTCCTTTTTTCTACGTCCCTCGCCTTTTCCCGCCAGTTCGGATGATCGGCGGGAAGGTTGTTTTTCACTGGGCTCCACTGTGGCTCACCGTCTTGATCCATACGGCCTCACGTTCCAACAGGACGTTCCACGGGCGAGGCCGCAGACGGTTCTTTCCTGGTAGATTAGAGGAGTCGGTCCCCAGTCCGCTCCCATCACCAGAGTTGAGGGATTCACCGAGCGGGGCTATTCCTCGGTAACCCCTCCTGGAGCCAAGCCTCGCGGAAGCTTCCGGAGCGAAGCTGCCCAGGTCGGAGCAGCGTCCCGTCCCTCCGGAGGAACACGAACCAGACGGCGAACACGCTCTCGAATCGAACCCACCAATGTGTTTTTCAGGCAGCCGCAGTTAGCAACAACGCGCGCTGCTAGCACATAGCATGTCCAAGGGATTGAAGGCCGCAGACCTGCCTTGGAGACAAAGAACTCCCTCTGTCAGGCAGCTGACGCCAGCTCAACATGTGTGCCTCTCCCACGGTTTGCCTGTCGAGGACTGCAGCGCGGAGGACGACGACCCAACGACCCACCTGGCTTCGTTACTCCCCTCGCTGCCGGAGAATCTGCACAAGACCTGATGAAACATCGCGGACGCGCT
>NW_023633426.1:0-1297 GCF_014905685.2 Nematolebias whitei | reverse complement strand
GTGTCGTGTGAGCGACTCGTCATGTCTTGGAGCGGCGGTGAGTTTAAAAAACCTTTATTTAAGGACACCGGCTCCTTATGTGTGGAGGTTGTTTCATCCCACGAGTGCGGATTTGGCACCGCTTGAGTGAGGATCGTGCAGCTCTAGTTGATAACGAGTTATTTTCGCTTACCATCGTGTCGTGTGAGCAACTCATCATGTCTTGGAGCGGCGGTGAGTTTAAAAACCTTTATTTAAGGACACCGGCTCCTTATGTGAGGAGGCTGTTTCATCCCACGAGTGCGAGTTGACACCGCTTGAGTGAGGATCGTGCAGCTCTAGTTGATGACGAGTTATTTTCGCTTACCCTCGAGTCGTGTGAGCGACTCGTCATGTCTTGGAGCGGTGGTGAGTTTAAAAAACCTTTATTTAAGGACACTAGCTCCTTATGTGTGCGGCCGCTGTGAGCTCATCCGAGCTTACAGACTGGCTAAAAAACAGACACTTTGATCATTGAATGATGATTTATTTCAACTTTCGTGTCACTTTTACACACACCCTCCAGAGACCGTCATTTTTAAAAAACTTCTCTCTCATGAGCTCTGCGATTGTTTGCCCGGAGCGCTGTCTTGCAGGCGAACTCTGGGGAAACGCTGAGCTGCAGGTTGCCGGAATGAAGAGGGCTGGATTCTGACGGGTGGGGCTGGTGGTGGAACTGAGCGAGAGCCGCGGCCGTGGAAAAGTCGATGCTTGCTCGCGACGGTCCCTCCAGCGGGCCGGGATGAGCCGCGCGGCTTGATGAGGTGGCGCACAGCCTCTGGCACCTCCTCCGACTGCTTCAATTCGCCAGCATGGTTTTGAAGCTGCTCTGAACAGCGCGTCCGTGTGCAGTTTCTCTGGCAGCGAGGGGAGTAACGAAGCCAGGTGGATCGTTGGATCATCGTCACCCACGCTGCAATCCTCGACAGGCAAACCGTAGGAGAGGCACACATGTTGAGCTGACGTCAGCTGCCTTACAGAGGGAGTTCTTTGTCTCCAAGGCAGGTCTGCGGCCTTCAGTCCCTTGGACATGCTATATGCTAGCATCGCCACGTTGTTGCTAGCTGCGGCTGCCTGAAAAACACATTGGTGGGCTCGATTGGAGAGCGTGGTCACCGTCTGGTTCGTGTTCCTCCGGAGGGACGGGACGCTGCTCCGACTTGGGCAGCTTCGCTCCGAAAGCTTCCGCGAGGCTTGGCTCCAGGGGGGTTACCGAGGAATAGCCCCGCTCAGTGAATCCCTCAACTCTGGTGATGGGTGCGGACTGGGGACCGACTCC
>NW_023633425.1:0-1297 GCF_014905685.2 Nematolebias whitei | reverse complement strand
TTAGATTATAACAACTTTTCCTTTTCACAAAATATGCTTGAATGTTCTAGGGTAGTATATAATTCTGAGCTTTATACATAAGTAGGAGAATATTATAATCCACCAGATCATAAAACTTAAGTAATTTCAATGTATAAAATAAAGTAGTTGTAGGATGACAGTAATGTTTTCTTGTTATAATTCTTATAGCTCTTTTCTGTAACACAAAAATAGGCTTAGTTATAGTTTTACAAGCTGTTCCCCAAACATCAACACAGTAAATTAAATGCGGGACTATAAAAGTATTGTACAGCAAACACAAAGCATTATCATTCAAAAGATCCCTTACTTTATACAGTACTGCCATGGACTTAGATATTTTAGTTTTTACAAAATGTATGTGTTGTTTCCATGACTGTTTATCATCAATAATTACACCCAAAAACCTTACCTCATTCACTCTACATATCTCAACACCATCAATTTTGAAAGGAAAATCCACAGTTATCTTTTTTTTACTAAATATCATAAAATTTGTTTTAGCAACATTCAATGATAATTTGTTTAATTTAAACCAAGTTTGTATTTTAACAAACTCCATCTTCATCAACTCAAACATCTGTTCCAAGTTTTTACCTGAACAAAAGAATGTGGTATCATCAGCAAATAAAACACCTTTCAGGATACCAGACACCTCAATTAAATCATTTACGTATAAAATAAACAACTTAGGTCCAAGAACTGAACCTTGAGGTACTCCACATGAGATACTGCATAGATTAGAGCTTACATCATCAATCTGTACAAACTGTTTTCTGTCCCTCAGATAACTAGATATCCACTGTAGAGCTGGACCTCTAATACCATACTGTTTCAATTTTTCAAGTAGAATGTATGAATGTGATAAAGCACTGATTAATCTTTGTATAGATCTAGTAGAGTGCTGTATGAATGGGTAAATGAGGACACGGACTGTAGTGTAAAGCACTTTTTGAGTGTCTTGATAAGACAGAAAAGTGCTATATAAGTACAGTCTACTTATTTAGTAATGAAAGAAAATTTGTTACATTTATTTTCTCCTACCACAATGAGCACGTTTGATTTTGTTGTTCATCTTGTCCAGAGTTTCATCTTGAACTTGTGCATAAAATGTCCATCATTTCCCAGGACTGAAATGCCTCTCACTGCCAAAAAGCAAAATGCTGGTGACGTTGTTTTCGCTTGTGTCTGTGGTCATTTGTCCGTCTGTTAGCAAAATTCCTTATGAGCCAACACACAAATTTTGTTCAAACTCTTGGAAATTAATCATTGGATGCAC
>NW_023633424.1:0-1298 GCF_014905685.2 Nematolebias whitei | reverse complement strand
ATTTAATTAGAGACTCTCCTTTATATACTGGGCTTTCCTGCATCTCAGGCAGGGGAGCATTAGGTGCTTAAGCTGCATCATCATGGTCATCTCCTAGTGCCTTGGTATTTCATGTAGTTCCTACGAATGTAAGTAGTATCGCTGCCCCGACAGCATTATTTGTTATTACACAAAGTTTGATTTCTCAGTCATCCAGGTATATAACAACAATAAAGGTTGAATCATGTCATCTGGACTTCGTTTTTTTGTTAAAAAGAAACGTTTCGCCCTTCATCCAAGAGGCTTCGTCAGTCTGAGGCCTAGCCATCTGGTATTACCCAGAAGCCACCCTGACTCTTGTGTTTCAAGCCTGCCTCAGATACCCCTGAAGTCTGGCCTTTTCACTAATGGTTTCAAAAACACAAAGTTTGTTTTCTCAGTCATCCAGGTATATAACAACAAAAAAGGTTGAATCATGTCATCTGGACTTCGTTTTTTTGTTAAAAAGAAACGTTTCGCCCCTCATCCAAGAGGCTTCGTCAGTCTGAGGCCTAGCCATCTGGTATTACCCAGAAGCCACCCTGACTCTTGTGTTTCAAGCCTGCCTCAGATACCCCTGAAGTCTGGCCTTTTCACTAAAGTTTTCAAAAACACAAAGTTTGTTTTCTCAGTCATCCAGGTATATAACAACAGTTTTTAAAACTTCTACAATCCCTGATGAGTCCACGCCCCCAGAGGGTCCCACATCCTCAGATGTTCCTCTTTTGGCGGCTACTCCTACACCTCCGGTGACTCATGTGCCAGCCGCCACTTCTGCCACTCCTGAGGTCACAACATCAGCTGCTTCTCCTCCTCCACTGGTTCCTGCTTCCGCCGCTGCTGTCGCTTCTGAGGTCACCGCGTCAGCCACTGTTCCTCCTCTACTGGTTCCTGCCTCCGCCACTGTTGCCGCTTCTGAGGTCACCGTGTCAACCGCTGTTCCTCCTCTTCTGGTTCCTGCCGCTCCTGAGGTCACTGCTTCAGCTGCTGCTGCTCCTCTGCTGGTTCCTACTTCCACAGCTGTTGCCGCTTCTGAGGTCACTGTGTCAGCCCCTGCCGCTCCTCCTGTGGTTCCTTCGTCAGCTGCCGCTCCTCTGGTAGTCACCGCGTCAGCTGCCGCCGCTTCTTCTTTGGTCATCGCGTCTACCGCCCCTGTGATTCCTAAACCGACGGCTGCAGTCACAACATCATTTGCAGTCCCTTTGGCCTACACGTCTGCTACAGAACTCTGCTCTGGCGATGGACAGTTTCCAGGCTGCCCACCTGAACTTGACCTGTGG
>NW_023633423.1:0-1298 GCF_014905685.2 Nematolebias whitei | reverse complement strand
CACGTAGGTACGTGCCACTAGTTGTAGTATGACAATATATGAGATATATATGCATACAATATTCACGAGTTCCTCATCTTTCTGACTGTGTAATGTCGTGCATTGAATTTAACAGAAATGTAACGAGAGACGTTATTTATCTTTGACCCATCAAAATGAATGCGGTCATTTATTTTCAGAATCAAAGTTTAACATCAAACATTTACATTAATTTGGCAAAATATGAAAATAATAACAGACAAGTTTCACAAATAACAAACTTCAATCACTCGGTAGTAATTGAGGACTTTGCTTCAGATATTTCTAAAATATCTGTACTGATTTTATGAGAGAGAGGAGAGTTTTAAGATGAAATGGAGATTTATCTTACAGAGAAATATGTGAGGGAATTAATCTGTTTGACCAGAAATTGCACGCTCCATCAGATATCAGCTTGCCCACGGTACACTTGGTCGAAAATAGAACCATCTACCTTGATGATGAAATCAGCGTCGGCGTAGGTTCTTTTCTGACTCTTTTCAGCGTCTCCGTGAGAACTACCAAACCCTCAGAGAGTCGTACGTGGTTTTCAAACAGAAATTATAATCCCAAAACGTCTCTGGATCATCCTGAATGCGTTTGCACCCAAGAACTCTGAACTCCTTTCATTCTTCAGAACTTCTCAGACTCTTAATTGTCAGCAACTCTGCCAGAACCGGGAAGTTGCCACATTTTTAATGGGTCGACTTCCGGGTCATTTGAGAGCTTTTTGATTGGTCGATGGACCAGAAATAGAGGTGTGGTTTGTGATGTAAGATGTTATCATAAGTCAAGGATTGTTTTCAACATACAGAAAAGATTATTGCAGACGACCAGACTTCGTGGAGTCTCACGCTGTTGTATCTTCTCAAATAGTTTAAACATGACATCTTTCTCGGTAAACATTTTAGTTGACCGAAAACCGACCTTTAACACACTTACATTGCTTGGCTCATTTCAGACAGAAAATCAAGAAATGCATATTAACCTGATTTCTTCTTTGAATGAGGAATAAAAATCATTACTTACTGTTTATGTAAAATAAAAATGAGTAGTTCTTTTCAACCTGTAATATTGGGTGAACTAACACAATTTTGATTATCAAACATTTTGTAAAACAGTGATGATCATAGAGAATTGTCTTTTCTGCTTGATTAATTCAAGAAAGAAAGTCATCAGATGGCTCAGACTGTATTCAGATCAATGAAATAACAGTCCCTGTCCATCTGATAGATTTGAGGTCATCTGGGTCAGATCAGGGTCAGATCAGGTTCACTACA
>NW_023633422.1:0-1298 GCF_014905685.2 Nematolebias whitei | reverse complement strand
GAAATCCTTTTATATTCACCCCCTGACTTGTACTTTTTGATAAACATTTCTCTGAGTTCAGTTAGGACAGCCACTTTCAAAGGGGTGAATATTTATGAAATCACTTTTTAAAAATGTTATGTCTTTTTTTAGTTATTATTTGCAGTAGGTTGGTAGTCAGTGTCGCAGCCTTGTAATCTTGAGACTGCGTGTTTGAGCCCAGTTTGCATCAGACGGGGTGTAAAACACTAGCTAAATCTTTCATGCGAGTTCTCTCGTTGTGATGACCCTCGCTGAGCGGAGCTGCAGAAAGAGAAACGACGACCACAGCAACTCTATAGAAATTTGATTTCACAGTGATATTAAAGTTTTTTTTTTAATTGGTTAGAAATGCCTATTTATATTGACCATGAGTGATTTATGACAGCTATAAAAGACTAAATCCTCCAGGGGATGGATTCTTTTTATAGGCATATTTGCAGGGTGAAGCATATTGACTTGGTAAGTTGTCTTAAAGCTCACTGGTGTGTTGTAGGTAGAAAAAAGTGAAGAAGATTTGTTGACAACAAACATTTTAATTAATTTGTTTTGCATTTGGCTTTACCTTATGATTAGTGTGTGTGTTTCAGAAATTTTGTAGTAGCGTTTTTATTTTTTTAGTGGTAAAAAGTTATATTGACTGAACTCTTATGACGCGTAATGTATAAGACAGTCATGGGGAAAATAAAATATATTCTTTCTTCACAGAAAAGCATAACAAAAAAATATTAGACCTTTACCAGGTTGTACATTTTTTATTTACTGAACAAAAACTAAGCAAAACTAGAAAAGCTGTGACCAAATCCATCCCTGCTGCTTTTGTAGGTTTTAGGATGGAAAGTATCAGCCAGATATTGCTGATACAACCTTCTCAATACATTTTTGAGCAGGAGGCTAATGACTCAGAGTAGGATGGAGTCATTTCCCAACATAAACACACAGATGCTCTGTGTGGTGAAAACATTGGTGAACGCAGACTGTTTAATCACTGATGAATATGTCTTACCAGCATCACAGACATGAAAAGAGTTATGAAGTCATAATCAGCAGCAGCTGTCAATCACTTATGTAGAGCGCGATAACACACATTTTCAAGAACCTAATGAATTGTTTCACAGTGAATTTATCTTATTCTTTATCTTGCAGCAGTCCCAGCTGAATGCATGCAGGTCAAAAACTTCACTTTGTTTTTTTGTAACTATAGACAAGATAATGAAATCTGATCCACATCAAAAGCATCATATTGTGAACGTTTGAATAAGATGGTTTTAGCCCTTTAA
>NW_023633421.1:0-1298 GCF_014905685.2 Nematolebias whitei | reverse complement strand
TACAGCTCATGAAAACCCAAAATGCCTGTCCCAAAAAATTAGCATATTTCATCCCACCAATGAAAGACAAGTGTTTTTAATACAAAAAACGCCAACCTTCAAATAATCATGTTCAGTTATGCACTCAATACTTGGTCGGGAATCCTTTTGCATGAATGACTGCTTCAGTGCGGCGTGGCATGGAGGATATCAGCCTGTGGCACTGCTGAGGTGTTATGGAGGCCCAGGATGCTTCGATAGCGGCCTTAAGCTCATCCAGAGTGTTGGGTCTTGCTTCTCTCAACTTTCTCTTCACAATATCCCACAGGTTCTCTATGGGGTTCAGGTCAGGAGAGTTAGCAGGCCAATTGAGCACAGTAATACCATGGTCAGTAAACCATTTACCAGTGGTTTTGGCACTGTGAGCAGGTGCCAGGTCGTGCTGAAAAATGAAATCTTCATCTCCATTTCAGCAGATGGAAGCATGAAGTGCTCCAAAATCTCCTGATAGCTAGCTGCATTGACCCTGCCCTTGATAAAACACAGTGAACCAACACCAGCAGCTGACATGGCACCCCAGACCATCACTGACTGTGGGTGCTTCACACTGGACTTCTGGCATTTTGGCATTTCCTTCTCCCCAGTCTTCCTCCAGACTCTGGCACCTTGATTTCCGAATGACATGCAAAATTTGTTTTCATCTGAAAAAAGTACTTTGGACCACTGAGCAACAGTCGAGTGCTGCTTCTCTGTAGCACAGGTCAGGCGCTTCTGCCGCTGTTTCTGGTTCAAAAGTGGCTTGACCTGGGGAATGCGGCACCTGTAGCCCATTTCCTGCACACGCCTGTGCACAGTGGCTCTGGATGTTTCTACTCCAGACTCAGTCCACTGCTTCCGCAGGTCCCCCAAGGTCTGGAATCGGCCCTTCTCCACAATCCTCCTCAGGGTTCGGTCACCTCTTCTCGTTGTGCAGCGTTTTCTGGCACACGTTTCCCTTCCCACAGACTTCCCACTGAGGTGCCTTGATACAGCACTCTGGGAACAGCCTATTTGTTCAGCAGCTTCTTTCTGTGTCTTACCCTCTTGCTTGAGGGTGTCAATGATGGCCTTCTGGACAGCAGTCAGGTCGGCAGTCTTACCCATGATTGCAGTTTTGAGTAATGAACAAGGCTGGGAGTTTTTAAAAGCCTCAGGAATCTTTTGCAGGTGTTTAGAGTTACGTCGTTGATTCAGATGGTTAGGTTAATAGCTTGTTTAGAGAACCTTTTCATGATATGCTAATTTTTTGGGACAGGCATTTTGGGTTTTCATGAGCTGTA
>NW_023633420.1:0-1298 GCF_014905685.2 Nematolebias whitei | reverse complement strand
ACAACAAGGTTGGATCCACCCATATCTGTCACCGCTATCACTGGAAAGAACATCTCGTCTATTTCATATAAGACAGAAAAAATAAATTTTGTGGTCTCAGGAAATCACAGGGAAATGGGTGAGTTCTTTGTGTTTGATTCTCCCACTTCACAACTCATTTTGGGATACCCTTGGTTAAGGATTCACAACCCCCACATTAACTGGGTCGAAAACAGGATTGAACGATGGGGAGAGGAATGTTCATTAAAATGCCTCCGTTCCGCCATTTCTCCCAGTTCTCCTCCTCCAGTGCAGAAAGAGAAGATTGATTTTTCCAAAATCCCCATCCTCTACCATTCCTTAGCACCGGTGTTCAGTAAACAATTAGCCTTATCCTTGCCACGTCACAGACATTATGATTGTGCGATCGATTTACTGGCTGGAGCTCCGCTACCCGCTAGTAGATTGTTTAATATATCTGGTCCTGAGAGAGCCTCCATGACAGAGTATATCGAAGACTCTCTTAAATCTGGCATTATTCGCCCGTCCACGTCTCCACTTGGCGCTGGTTTCTTTTTTGTCGCTAAGAAGGACAAGACCCTTCGTCCATGCATAGACTATCGGGGCCTGAATCAAATAACTATCAAGAATAAATATCCTCTACCTCTCATCGACTCCGTTTACGAACACTTACAAGGTGCTACAATATTCACAAAACTAGACCTCCGTAATGCCTATCACCTAGTCCGTATTCGTAAGGGGGACGAGTGGAAAACTGCTTTCAAGACACCCCTGGGACATTTCGAATATCTGGTCATGCCTTTTGGCTTGACCAACGCTCCAGCAGTTTTTCAGGCCCTTGTCAACGACGTCTTACGTGATTTTCTCCAAGTCTTCGTGTTCGTCTACCTAGATGACATATTAATCTACTCTAAAGACGAGGCACAACACACCCAACACGTCAAAGCAGTCCTCCAAAGACTACTGGAGAATCAACTGTTTGTTAAAGCTGAGAAGTGTGAGTTCCACAAGACCTCAGTCACGTTTTTGGGTTTTATTTTTGAGAGGGGACAAGTGAGGTCTGACCCAAATAAGACACAAGCAGTGGTGGACTGGCCGACACCTACTACTCGGAAACAGTTACAGAGATTCTTGGGGTTTGCCAACTTTTACAGACGCTTCATTAAGAACTACAGCAAGATTGCCATTCCTCTAACACAACTAACTTCAACCCGCTTAAAATTTTCTTGGACTGATAAGGCTGAACTTGCTTTCTCCAATCTTAAACATCTCTTCTCCACTGCTCCGATCTTATCCCA
>NW_023633419.1:862-1298 GCF_014905685.2 Nematolebias whitei | reverse complement strand
ACCGGGCCACAGAAAACTAACATCCTTACAGTACCCCCCCCCCCAAAGACGCCTCCAGGCGTCCCCAAAACCCCCCTCCCGAAGGACAAGGGGGGGTGGAGGGCGGCACTGCAAGGGTGGAGGGCCCGAGGAAAACACGAGGACCAGAGAAAGGACACGAGGGATCACAAAGAACGAGACACGAGGAGCCGAGGAGAAAAACAGGACACGAGGAGCCAAGGAGAAAAACAGGACACGAGGAGCCAAGGAGAGAAACAGGACACGAGGAGCCAAGGAGAGAAACAAGACACGAGGGACCACAGAGAGCGAGGACAAGAGGAACCAGAAAACGAGGACACAAGGAGAAGAAGGACACGAGGAACCACGGAGAAGGGACACGAGGAACCACGGAGAAGGGACACGAGGAACCACAGAGAAGGGACACGAGGAACCACAG
>NW_023633419.1:523-852 GCF_014905685.2 Nematolebias whitei | reverse complement strand
AGCAAGAAAAGGGACACGAGGAGCAAGAAAAGGGACACGAGGAGCAAAAGGACACAAGGAGCAAAAAGGGACACGAGGAGCCAGAGAAAACAAAACACCAGGAGCCAGAGAAAAGGACACGAGGAGACATGGAGAAAAAGGGACAAGAGGAATTCCAAAGAAAGAGACACGAGGAGCCAAAGAGAACGAGCAAAAAGGACACGAGGAGCAAAAAGGACACGAGGAGCAAAAAGGACACGAGGAGCAAAAAGGACAAAAACAAGACACGAGGAGCCAGAGAACACAAAACACGAGGAGCCAGAGAAAAACAAAACACGAGGAGCCAGAGA
>NW_023633419.1:0-513 GCF_014905685.2 Nematolebias whitei | reverse complement strand
GAGCCAGAGAAAAACAAAACACGAGGAGCCAGAGAAAAACAAAACACTAGGAGCCAGAGAGAACAAGGAGACACGAGGGATCACAAGGAATATGGACGGTCAAGGGACCGTCCCTAAGAGACACTGTTCCGGCGGGCGGCCGGGAGGCTGTCCATCAGACCGGGCCAGGTCAGGGGGGCGGCCGGGAGGCCGTCCAAAACACAGGGCCCAAGGGAGCACTGCTTGCGGCGTGGAAGCCTGGAGAGCTGCAGCGGACGGCGTGGAAGCCTGGAGAGCTGCAGCGGACGGCGTGGGAGCCTGGAGGGCTGTAGCAGACGGCGTGGGAGCCTGGAGGGCTGCAGCAGACGGCGTGGGAGCCTGGAGGGCTGCAGCAGACGGCGTGGGAGCCTGGAGGGCTGCAGCAGACGGCGTGGGAACCTGGGAAACTGCAGCAGGAGACGAGGGAACCTGGGAGACTGCAGCAGGAGACGAGGGAACCTGGGAGACTGCAGCAGGAGACGAGGGAACCTGGGA
>NW_023633418.1:196-1298 GCF_014905685.2 Nematolebias whitei | reverse complement strand
CGACGTCATTGGTTGAGAAAAGAGCTGTGGCCTGTGATGGTTTCGTGAAACATACTGGCCCAGTGTCTTGACTCGGTACCAGGTTATCTGTGAGTCCTCCCAGAACTGAAATGCTTAGTTCAAAATCATGAAAGTCAGGTTCTGAGTTTTCAGTTTGCGATGACTCGTCATCGTTTGTGTGTGAGTTTACCCCCCCTTCGTCCGACGAGGGGTTCTTGGAGGCAACAACAGCAAAGTCTTGGTGTGTTTCACCGACATCTGTAATGTTGTCATTCGCGCCTTCAGAGTTAGTAGCGATCTGGTTGGGTTCCCGTGTCAGTGTGTTTCAAAGTTTCTAACAACCTTTGTAGTTTCTCTGTCTCTTCCGAGCTCAGAGGTGTAGGGCTTTGCTCCTGGGACCTTTGTGATTGTATCGCCTCGGTTCGTTTCGTCCGAGGTGGGGGAGGGTTAGGTACGTCTTTTGGGGGTTCTTCTTCGGATCTCCCCTGATAATATGGGTCCTCTTGGATCCCATATCTTTGCGTCCTACGCATGTCCCATTTACGATGATCACGTCCATCCTCTGAAAGAGGAGCCTTTTTGTCCCAGCGTGCACCTTCATTACGTGGTTTGTTAGTTTGAAAATACTGCCTTTTCTCGCCTGTTTTAGGAGGAGGTGGCGCGGCGCGCCTTCCTTCCATTTCTAGGGAGTGGGGTTTAACCTTTATACCAGGAAACACCTCTATGAGCGTCTTAGCATGAGAACATGCCTCGAACACATTCACTGCACACTGTCGCACGTTCGGTGGAGGAGACCTGTTCAGGTCTGTCCCTACCACTTTAGGTGAGGGTGGATTAAGAGCAGGAGGTGCAACAACGTCTGTCTGGGGTGGTTGTGGCTGACCCGGACCCTGACCCTGTTCGTCTCTGAGTCCCAGACCAGCTCGCCCCACGTCAGAAATCTTGTTTGTTGCTGCGGCCAGTTCCTCCTCACAAGCCTTCAGGCGTTCCTGTGATGTCCGACATTCACGTCGTGAACGCACAACTTCTTCCAGTAATATCTTTTTATGCACTTTGCGTTTGTGCAGATCTTTTTTAAGCACATCTGTAGCATCCCTGGCTT
>NW_023633418.1:0-96 GCF_014905685.2 Nematolebias whitei | reverse complement strand
ACCAGGAAACACCTCTATGGGCGTCTTATCATGAGAGCATGCCTCGAATACATTCACAGCACACTGTTTAATCTCATTTATGGATTTTTCTCTGAA
>NW_023633417.1:610-1298 GCF_014905685.2 Nematolebias whitei | reverse complement strand
ATAAGGTCCTTAAGGTCAAATCCTGACCTTAGGCCTAGTTCACTACAGTCCCCCCTTTGGAAATCATCGCCTGTCCATGGGGATGAATTCCAACATGAACTTAGCCTTCGAATGTCCTTGAGCTTGATGTAATCCAGCAAGGAAAACAAAAGTCAAAAGTAATCCAGCAAGGAAAACAAAAGTCAAAGGATGTAATCCACAATGTTTTTGGTAATTCCATTGTGTTGATGGTAATTCCATAATGTTGTTGGTAATTCCATTGTAGCAATGCTTTAACCCTTTGGAAACAGAGTCTGTAATCCATTGAAAAAGTCATATAATCCACAACGATTAATCCACAACGATTGGAAGTGTTGATTGATCAGCATACAGAGGGGTTCCCTTGGATTGAACTGAAGATGCGGCCACTGGATGAAGACTGGAGACCAACGTCAGGATTGCAGGTCTCCTCCAGCGACGGTCGTCTCTGGGCGACGTCCAGTCTGTGCCGTTCTGGTTCAATGTGACATGCAATTATGTGGTTTAAGGTGGGCTTATGAAGGGGATTTTACATAAGGCCTTAAACTATATGCACCTGGTGTGTAAGCTATTATGGTTGGGAACAGCTACAACTACCAGTTAAGGGGTGGAACATGCTGAAAAGGGTAACTATAGGGATTTATACCTATAGAAAAGGGTTCCAAACTAT
>NW_023633417.1:0-510 GCF_014905685.2 Nematolebias whitei | reverse complement strand
TTGAGATTGGGTGTTTGGTTTCCCCATAAATGTTTTGGAAGTCTATGACGAGACTCATCAAAAAGAATTAGCTATCCCCCCCGAATAGAATTGTTCGAGTAGGTTCGGCTTACGCGTTGTGAGATCAATGTAGATTATGGTACTTAAGGTAGCAATAATATACATTGACTCCGCAAAGAGTGCAATTTAACGAATGAACTGCATGTTGGCATGGTTAAAGGCCTCTTAGTCTCTTAACTTAACTACACAACAAAATTCATTCTTGCTTGGGGTGTTCAGAAACAATACCGAAACCAATTAAACGATGTCTCAACATCGACAAAAACAGTGACTAAGCAACCAGTAAAACAACGTTTCAACATTGACAAAAGCAGTGATTAAGCAACTAGAAAACGAAGTTTCGGTGCGCCACTCACCCTGAATGTCAGATTTGCTCACGTTATCGCGTCTGGTAGCATTATCCTAACTGGCGTCACCCCCCTTCGGTCATGGGAGACCGCAAACACGGGT
>NW_023633416.1:0-1298 GCF_014905685.2 Nematolebias whitei | reverse complement strand
GAAGATGTTGGAGTCAGCCTCCCCACCATCACAGACATCTACACCTCTAAATGAAGGAAGAGGGCTACCTGCATCATGAAGGACCTCACTCACCCAGCACACACACTTTTTGCCCCACTCCCCTCAGGAAGGAGGTTGAGGAGCATTAAGTGTAGAACCACTAGACTGAGGAACAGCTTCTACCCTGAGGCTGTTAGACTCATGAATCTCTAACTAGAATAATCACTGTGAAAAACCACATCATGTTGCTGCTGATCTGTTTCATGTTACTGCTGATCTGTTTCATGTTGCTGCTGATCTGTTTCATGTTGCTGCTGATCTGTTTCATGTTGCTGCTGATCTGTTTCAATGTTGATGTGTTCATGCGTGCACATCTGCTCACAGACTCATGTTCATGTTTGTGCTGATGTTCAATGTTTTATGTTATGAGTGCTTAGTGTATATTTAGTTGATGTTTTTCTTAGTTCATATCTTAGATGTTATTACTGTTTTTCTTATACATTTTATTGTTGGATGTAACTGGGACCCTGTGTACATAATTTTGCTCCACCACATGTACCACATGAGGTGTGGATGACAATAAAGAATCTCTGACTCTGACTCTGATGTAAACATGATTGTTAAGTCATGTTTCTTCCAACTGAGGCGGCTGTCTAAACTGAAGCCCATATTGTCCAAAAAGAACCTGGAGACAGTAATACATGCATTCATTACATCTAGGCTTGATTACTGCAATTCACTCCTGTTTGGTATCAGTCAGACCTCCATTGCACGACTACAACTGGTCCAGAATGCAGCAGCCCCATTTTTAACCAGTACAGGCAAAAGAGAGCACATTACACCAGTTTTGGCCTCACTGCACTGGTTACCGGTTCACTTTTGAATCCAGTTCAAAATACTCCTGTATGTCTACAAATCACTGAACAGTGTCGCCCCCCCCCCCCCCCTCTCTCTGATCTGCTACAACCGTATGTCCCACCACGTTCCCTGAGGTCAGCGAAGCAGTTGCTCCTCACAGTTCCAGGAACTCGTCTTAAGCGCAGAGGTGACAGGGCCTTCTCTGTAGCAGGACCAAGACTTTGGAACGAGTTACCTCTGCTTGTCAGACAGGCCCCCTCCCTCTCGGTTTTCAAGTCCCGTTTAAAAACCCACTACTATTCGGTAGCATTCAACACCAGATGATCTGTGTTTTGATCCTGTATGCTCCACACTGGTTTGTCGTCATTATCTGCATCGTTTTTATGTCTATATTCTGATTTACCTCATTTTGTATTTTGCTTTGTGTGTTACCTGTTGTT
>NW_023633415.1:0-1298 GCF_014905685.2 Nematolebias whitei | reverse complement strand
GGTTGTGAAATTTCCAATATCCATGGGAGGAACGTTTCCACAATGGATGTCAATTAGTTAGCTAGTTGTCACACTGTCAGCTAGATACCATGGTTAGACTGAAGCAAATGTTTAGTTCTGTTTGTAAGTTACAAGCTTGAACATGGAGTTACTATGTCACAAAACTTCAACATTTCAGACCTTTTCAAAACCTTCTAGATAAAGTAAAAGACACAGTAACTTTAACTCTACTATTCAGTGCAAATTAAGCCTCAGTCTTTTAACATGTTTTTGCCAGCTGCTGTCTAACACGGTAGTTCCCAAAGTTAGGGTTGGGACCCAACTGTGTGTTGTGAAACACCAAGTTTGTAATTAGTTATTTTTTGAATCTGTTCATTATTGTTACCAGCTTCTTCCTTTTCGGGTAACAGGGGTCACTGGGGTCACTGGTGCCCTTATCCAGCAGACACTGTGCGAGAGGTGGGGTACAGCCTGGACAGCTCTCCAGTCCATCACTGGGACACATAAAGACAAATGAGACAAGCAACCGTTCACTCTCTCACTCACACCTAAGGACAATTTAGAGTTACCAATCAGCCTAACATGCATGTTTTTGGTCTGTGGGAGGAAACCAGAGTACCCGGAGAACACTCATGCATGCACGGAGAGAACATGCAAACTCCACCCAGAAAGACACCCGACTGGGAATTGATGCGTCAACCTTCTCGCTGAGAGGCATTAGCTCCACAGACTGTGCCACCATGCCGCCTAATTTTTTAACCATTAGTTAAAATTATTTTCAGAAACAAATTTTGATTAAGATTCTAATAGCACATTTTTGCATTAATTGTTGTAAACGGTGAAAAACAGTACTGTTGTTATAAATTAATGAAAGTATAGCAATTGTTTAAGGCTGTTGTTGCTGACACAATTTCCTTTAATTGCCATTTTAGCAATGTGTTTACATTTTACTGAGCAATTGTCATGAGCTTCTGCTGCAGTTATTTACTTATGTATTTATTTAGTTTTTGAGTCAGAAGCAGAATATGTTTGAACAACCATAATGCTATTTTATTAAGCAAGAAACATGAATGTTATGACAATGATTTTTAGTACTTTCTCAAAGAAAAACATTAAAATGACTAATCTCACATACAGTATGCCTATGTCCTTTGCACAACATGCCTTCAGGATCCTTCGATGATATTTTCCACTTTACTTAATGCTACCCAGAAGGAAGGGAAGTCAATGATCTCAAAGTCCAGTCATCTAAAGAAGTCCATTAGCTAAATTTGAAATCTAACACATTTACTTACAAT
>NW_023633414.1:0-1298 GCF_014905685.2 Nematolebias whitei | reverse complement strand
CAATCTGATGGAGGTTGCAGAGAGTGTGACCTCTACAGAAATTACAAGGTCAAACTATGAAAAGCTGGCTAAAATTGCAATTTTGCTGAAAGAATCATTCTATACAGTTGTTGAGAAAGCTGATTACCTTGCAATAAGGTTAGACAGTGAAAAAGAGGTGGTTCAGAAAATTGAAGAACACTTCCTTCAATTTAAAAGTGAACACGAAGTCCTCACAAAAAAAACATTCTGAACAGATGTTTCAATCACAGCAAGATGCACGTGCAGAAATTGATTCGCTGAATAGCAAAATACAGTTACTTAATGCATCATTATCTGAAGCCAGGGATGATAAAGAGCTGTTGTCCAGAGGATACTTTGCATTAAGACGGGATCACGTCGTGACAGTGTCACAAGTTTCCCGCTGCGAAACTGAGATAGATGTGCTTAAAAAAGATCTACACAAACACGAAGTGGATAAAGAAGCATTACTGGAGCTATGTATGCGTTTACAAAGTGATTATCAAACATCACAGGAACGCTTAAAAGCATGTGAGGAGAAACTAAGAGCGGCAACAAATAAAAGTTCTGACGTGGGGCGAGTTTGTCTGGAACTCAGAGAAGACCGTGGACAGAGTCCAGGTCACCCACAAACACCTCAGAAAGATGTTGTTGCACCTCCACATTTGTGGAGAGAAAAACCTCCAAAAATCTTTTACACACCTCGTGCTTTTAAGCCCATCCAAACACCTACACATATGGGTAGAGAAACACCCCCACTACCAACCACGCAAGTGAGACCGTTGATACTTTCTCCTTCAATTGATGATTTGCAAAAAATCTCAAAATATGTACAACGCTTTGTACCTGGACCGATGGGTTCAACTGGAACAAAAGCGTACCTGAAAGATCTCGAATTCAGATTGAAAGGTTATCCTAATGCTACGGTTGAGGATAAGATCAGTATGATAAGGCTCACTTCAGACAGAGAGGTGTTCGCCTTCATCGAGCGTCTACCTGATGCAACGAGAAAGGATTACAACCTTCTGTGTGAGGCTTTGATCAGAGAGTACAACCCCTGCACGGGACCTGCTGGTTTCCCAGCTGCTGACAAGGTCAAGCAGGGCAAGAATGAACATCCAAAAATCTATTACAAAAGAATCTTCCAAGCTTATTTTGGTTACAGAAATGAAACCGGAATGGAGGAAGAAGAAAATTTTAAATATGTTTTCAGCAAAAATCTCCACACTGACATACGCATGTCAGTACAAGTTATGGCAAATTTCAGAGAAAAATCCATCAATGAGATTAAACAGTGT
>NW_023633413.1:0-1299 GCF_014905685.2 Nematolebias whitei | reverse complement strand
GCGCTCTCCACGTCTCCAGAGGGGCCCGCGCTCTCCACGTCTCCAGAGGGGCCCGCGCTCTCCACGTCTCCAGAGGGGCCCGCGCTCTCCCCTACCGCAGAAGATTTGCCGCCTACCGCAGAGGATTTGCCGCCTACCGCAGAAGATTTGCCGCCTACCGCAAAGGCTCCGCCACCTACCACAAAGGCTCCACAACCACCCATGTCGGCTTCAGCAGCTCCACGGCCCTCCATGTCTGCTGCAGCTGACCCACAGCCCTCCATGTCTGCTGCAGCTGACCCACAGCCTTCCATGTCAGCCGAGACGGCTTCCAGGACCCCCATGTCCGATGATGCTGTATCCAGGACCCCCATGTTGGCAGAGACTGCTTCCAGGACCCCCATGTTGGCTGCAACGGCCTCCAGGACCCCCATGTCGGCTGCAACGGTTCCCAGGACATCCATGTGGGCTGCAGCTCTGATCCTCCTGCCTGGTACAGCACTGGTCCTGGTCTTATCTTTGATCTGGCCCCAGCAAGGCTTACACGGCCATCTGACCTGGACTTTGCCACTTTTTGGACAGTGGCCAGGTCGTCCACCAGAGTTTTGGGGCTTCTCTGGAGGTCCCTTCGGACCTCCAACCTGCCTTTTTGCCCACCTCCAGTGCCCCCTCCACCCGCCCGGTCCTTGTTAGTTCTTTCTCTTTGGTGGTCCGTCAGTATGCCGGACCTTAAAGGGGGGGCTATGTCATGCTCAGCAGCCCCCGCTGCCCCCCCATCTGCCTAAGCCTCTGCTCCTCATATCACAGCCCCTGTTTTAAGATCATTCACATTTTTTCCTGCCTCAGTTTCTGTTTATTTCATCCTGTTTGGTCCTGCACTGCCTATCACCCATTTTCTGCTCCTGTCACTCTCTCTCAGCAATCTGCACTCATCTGCCGCACCCTGTCTCTGCAATCACCACTCACCTGACACACCTGTTCAGCTCACTACTTAAGCTCCACTCTCACTCTCCTCAGTGCCAGATTATTGAAAGCCTCACAGCCAGTAAATTATCCAGCATTCGCTTGTTCCTAGTTTCTTCGTTTTTGACCACAGCTTCCCTCTTTACTCCTCGCTTTGACTTTGCCCCTGTCTGAATACCACGCTCTCGGCCTACATGGTACAACTTCGCTCTCCTCTTCGACCACGACTACGGATCATCCTTTTGCCTGTTCACACAGCTCCTGGCTCTCTACCCCTGCTACGTCCCTGGATTCTGTTTCCTGCCCAGCACTCCAACGTTCTCTGTCTCAGCCCTGCTCCTGCCACAGAAGGTTAGT
>NW_023633412.1:0-1299 GCF_014905685.2 Nematolebias whitei | reverse complement strand
GCTATCAGTGGTGGTACAGGTGTACTTTCAGCGATGGTACAGGCGTACTATCAGTCTTGGTACAGATGTACTATCAGTGGTGGTACAGATGTACTATCAGTGGTGGTAAAGGTGTGCGATCAGTGGTGGTAAAGGTGTGCTATCAGAGGTGGTACAGGTGTACTATCAGCAGTGGTACAGGTGTACTATCAGTGGTGGTACAGGGGTTCTATCAGCAGTGGTAAAGGTATGCTATCAGCGGTGGTACAGGTGTACTATCAGCAGGGGTACATGTGTACTATCAATGGTGGTAAAGGTGTACTATCAGTGGTGGTAATGGTGTGCTATCAGCAGTGGTACAGGTGTACTATCAGCGGTGGTACAGGTGTAATATCAGTGGTGTTACAGGTGTACTATTGGCGGTGGTACAAGTGTACTATCAGTGGTGGTACAGGTGTACTATCAGCGATGGTACAGGTGTAGTAGCAGTGGTAGTACAGGTGTGCTATCAGCGATGGTACAGGTGTACTAGCAGTGGCGATACAGGTGTACTATCAGTGATGGTATAAGTGTACTAGCAGTGGTAGTACAGGTGTGCAATCAGCGGTGGTACAAGTGTACGGTGTACTTTCAGCGGTGGTACAGGTGTGCGGTGTACTATCAGCAGTGGTACAGGTGTACTATCAGTTGTGGTACAGGTGTACTATCAGTGGTGGTACAGGTGTACTATCAGCAGTGGTACAGTTGTACTATCAGTGGTGGTACAGGGGTGCTATCAGCAGTGGTACAGGTGTACTATCAGCGGTGGTACAGGTGTATTATCAAAGGTGGTAAAGGTGTACTATCAGTGGTGGTAATGGTGTGCTATCAGTGGTGTTACAGGTGTACTATCAGCAGTGGTACAGTGTACTATCAGTGGTGGTACAGGTGTAATATCAGTGGTGTTACAGGTGTACTATTGACGGTGGTACAGGTGTACTATCAGCGGTGGTACAGGTGTACTATCAATGGTGGTAAAGGTGTACTATCAGTGGTGGTAATGGTGTGCTATCAGTGGTGTTACAGGTGTACTATCAGCAGTGGTACAGTGTACTATCAGTGGTGGTACAGGTGTAATATCAGTGGTGTTACAGGTGTACTATTGACGGTGGTACAGGTGTACTATCAGCGGTGGTACAGGTGTACTATCAATGGTGGTAAAGGTGTACTATCAGTGGTGGTAATGGTGTGCTATCAGTGGTGTTACAGGTGTACTATCAGCAGTGGTACAGTGTACTATCAGCGGTGGTACAGGTGTACTATCAGCGATGGTACAGGTGT
>NW_023633411.1:0-1299 GCF_014905685.2 Nematolebias whitei | reverse complement strand
ATTCACCGGGGTGAACCCCAATACACAGGCACCAAGTTGGGGGGCAATAAGTACGCCCACGCCTGCTCGGCGCCTCTCACCAGGGGCAACTCCAGAGTGGAAGAGTGTCCAGCCCCTGTCAAGGAAACTGGTTCCAGAGCCCGAGCCATGCGTAGAGGTGAGTCCGACTATTTCTAGCCGGAACCTCTCAGCCTCACACACTAGCTCAGGCTCCTTCCCCACCAGTGAGGTGACATTCCACGTCCCAATAGCCAGCTTCTGTAGCCGAGGATCAGACCGCCAGGGTCCCCGCCCTCGGCCACCACCCATCCCACATTGCACCCGACCCCTTTGGCCCCTCCCACAGGTGGTGAGCCCATGGGAAGGGCAAAGAGAGCAATCTAATAATAAAGGAAGATATTTAGCTGCCGACCCTGACTGATTACATACAGAGAAATGCAATTTTCTACTGTAATAAGGTGTTGCAGTGTCGTCAGATGATAGTAGTATGAGACCCAACCAACATAAAACCAAAAGGAGGAGTCAAAAAATGGTTGGAATGGTGGGTGCAAAGGATTGAGGCATGGGATGATAGGACCTTATCTATGGTGATCAGTCCATTGACCGAATATGATCCCTTAGTAAAAATGATATCCAAAGCATCCGGGCTAGAGTGTGTTCTAGTGAATTCCTGATGGATACAAGGGGTTGATTGGTAGGGAACCAGAAACAAATGAGGGCGGTCAAGACGATGACCAGCAATGCAAAAGACAATACCCCCCCCCCCCCCCCCCCCCCCCCCCCCCCCCCCCCGGCATCACACATAGACCCCACCACCTGGAGCCATACAACAGGACCGAGTAAGATAGGAAACCCAACAGGGGAAGGGGATGACGTCAAGTCAGATGATGAATCAAAGTCAGATGATGAATCAGAAGATCCTGCGACAGAGAAACAAATGGAGAAGTTCGCTCAAAGGCTGATGGATAAAGTGAGATATCTAATAGCAAAGGATGTGGACCTGAGCACAGGGCAACTGCAGAGAGCAAAAGTGCAAATGCTATATGAAAGATCCAAAGATAAGACGAGCCACAAAAAGAACCTTGTTGAAGGTAAATGGACTGTAAATGGACTGTACTTATATAGCGCCTTTCTATCCTATTTCAAGACACTCAAAGCGCTTAACACTACAATATGTGTCCTCATTTACCCATTTATACAGCACTCTACTAGATCTCTACAAAGCTAATTGAACAAATCCATTACCATTAACAAATCATTTTAATGAGACTAATCAGTGCTTTAGATCACATTCATACA
>NW_023633410.1:0-1299 GCF_014905685.2 Nematolebias whitei | reverse complement strand
AGGGGGCTCAACACACATCCCTGAGGAGAGCCAGTGCTGAGGGTTATGGTGGAGGAGGAGAGGTTGTGGATCCTCACTAACTGTGGTCTGTTTGTTAAAAAGTCTAGTACCCAGTTGCAAATGGAGGGGCTTAGTCCTAGTGTGGATAGTTTGTCCATCAGGGTTTGGGGGATCATGGTGTTGAAGGCGGATGTGAAGTCCACAAAGAGCATACGGACGTAAGAGTTTTTCTGCTCCAGGTGGTTGAGTGCAGTGTGGACCACAGAGGAGATTGCATCCTCTGTTGATCGGTTCTCACGGTATGCGTACTGATGAGGGTCCTCGTTGATGTTGATGGTTGTTTTGATGTGAGTCATGATCAGTTTTTCGAAGCATTTAGCGACTATCGGGGTGAGGGCCACTGGCCGATAGTCATTCAGACCAGTCACTGTAGAGCTTTTTGGGACTGGGATGATGGTGGCAGTCTTCAGGCAGGTGGGAACTGTCTCCAGGGTAAGTGAGGTGTTAAAGATGTCTGCCAGCACCTCACAGAGCTGATCAGCACATTCCTTCAACACTTTTCCGGGGATGTTGTCTGGGCCAGTTGCTTTGTGCGGATTAATCCTCCTGAAGGTACTCCTTACTTCTGCTGAGGTCACGCTGAGATGCTCTTCATCCGGTGGTGAGGTGAGTCTGGTGCTGGGTGGTCTGTTCGGGTCTTCAAAGCGTGCATAGAACTTGTTGAGGGCATCAGGCAGAGATGGGTCTTTGGGACATTGTTCACTCCTTCCTTTATAATCTGTTATGCACTTAATGCCCCTCCACATGCTCCGAGGGTCTTGTGAGATGAATTGACCCTCGATCCTCTTTGCATATGTGGCCTTGGCCCTCTTAATACCAGCAACCAGCTCTTTTCTTGTCCTACTCAGCTCCTCTGAGTTTCCAGACCTGAAGGCAGTGTTCCTGGCTTCCAGCAGGGTACGCACCTCTGCATTCAGCCAAGGTTTTCTGTTTGGGTAGCTTTTAACATATCTGATAGTGGAGACTGTGTCAGTACATGTACTAATGTAACCCAGTACTGAGGATGTGTATTGGTCAAGATCAAGCGAACCTCCATTTTCAGCAGCTTCTCTGAAAACCTGCCAGTCTGTTCGATCAAAACAATCTCTCAGTATGGGGCCACTGTCCTGGATCCAACATTTAACTTTCTTTTGTACCGGTTTACCAGCTGATAAAGGAAGATGCACAGTAGTCCTCAACACTTCTGATTACCGGGAAAAAATAACTACACTACTGAGCGACCGTAACACCTACGAGACC
>NW_023633409.1:0-1299 GCF_014905685.2 Nematolebias whitei | reverse complement strand
TTTTAAATAATTAATTTCCATTTTATTGTGTGAAATAAGTATTTGATCATCTATCAACCAGTAAGAATTTTGGCTCTCACAGACATGTTAGTTCTTCTTTAAGAAGCCCTCCTGTTCTCCACCCATTACCTGTATTAACTGCACCTGTTTGGACTCGTGACCTGTATAAAAGACACCTGTCCACACACTCAATCAATCAGACTCCAGCATCTCCACAATGCCCAAGACCAGAGAGCTGTGTAAGGACAGCAGGGATAAAATTGTAGACCTGCACAAGGCTGGGATGGGCTACAGGACAATAGGCAAGCAGCTTGGTGAGAAGGCAACAACAGTTGGTGCAATTATTATAAAATGGAAGAAATACAAAATAACGGAAAATCTCCCTCGGTCTGGGGCGCCATGCAAGATCTCACCTCGTGGAGCATCATTGATCTTGAGGAGGTGAGGAATGAGCCCAGAACTACACGGCAGGACCTGGTCAATGACCTGAATAGAGCTGGGACCACAGTCTCAAAGAAAACAATCAGTAACACTCTACGCTGTCAAGGATTAAAATCCTGCAGTGCACGCAAGGTGCCCTTCCTCAAGCCAACGCATGTCAAAGCCCGTCTGAAGTTTGCAAAGGACCATCTGAATGATCCAGAGGAGGAATGGGAGAAGGTCATGTGGTCTGATGAGACAAAAATAGAACTTTTTGGTTTAAACTCCACTCATGTTTGGAGGAAGAAGAATGATGAGTACAACCCCAAGAACACCATCCCAACCGTGAAGCATGGCGGTGGAAACATCATTCTTTGGGGATGATTTTCTGCAAAGGGGACAGGACGACTGCACCACATTGTGGGAAGGATGGATGGGGCCATGTATGGTGAGATTTTGGCCAACAACCTCCTTCCCTCAGTAAGAGCACTGAAGATGGGTCGTGGCTGGGTCTTCCAGCATGATAACGACCCAAAACACAGCCAGGGCAACTAAAGAGTGGCTCCGTAGGAAACATCTTAAGGTCCTGGAGTGGCCTAGCCAGTCTCCAGACCTGAATCCCATAGAAAATCTTTGGAGGGAGCTTAAAGTCCGTGTGGCCCAGCGACAGCCCCGAAACCTGAAGGCTCTGGAGGAGATCTGTATGGAGGAGTGGGCCAAAATCCCTGCTGCAGTGTGTGCAAACCTGGTCAAGAACTACAGGAAACGTCTGATCTCTGTAATTGCAAACAAAGGTTTCTGTACCAAATATTAAGTTTCATTTTTCTGGTGTATCAAATACTTATTTCACACAATAAAATGGAAATTAATTATTTAAAA
>NW_023633408.1:0-1299 GCF_014905685.2 Nematolebias whitei | reverse complement strand
GCTCCTTCTGATCCGACGAGCTGCCTCTTGCCTGTAATTCCCTCTGCTCGGCTCTCCAGTTCAGCTTTGACTCTGCATTGACCAAGTTCAATCCGTTCAGTCTGTATTTAAAGACCTCTTTTTCCCTCCTCCTCTTAAGGAGGGGTTTTGGAAAATTACATCATCTCTCTTCCAGTAACTCGTCTGCTGTTTTGCACCTCAACCGGTTTAGACCAGTTTTCTGGTACTTTCCAGAACTTTGTTTTGCTCAAAAATGCGTCATCATGAGATGAGCTGAGTTTGAACTCTATGACTTCTTGTTCTCTTTCTACTGCTCGAGGCAAGCCCAGGCTTGTCCTAGGTGGGCATGTTCAGACTTGTTCACTGTTACATGAGGCCTGAGCACCGCTCTTCAACTTCACCACTTCACAAGTAAAAGTAAATCACACAATCATACAATAGATTATACAATTTCTTAAAGATCAATACTTTCATTAGTTGATTATTTGTTGATTATTAGTAAAACAGTAAAACACTTTTGGTTACACATTATCATCTTTAGCTTGATTTAAAGCAGGAGTTCAGTCCTTCTGTTCTCAGATGCTGAGGAGAACTTTGATCAGGCTTCACCTTTATTAAAGCTGGTCGTCTGTCATGCATCATCGCTACAGACACCAGGTTTATTGACAATCTCTTCAGCAATAGTGGCAAGCTTGAAAACATGACTTCAGACACATTGGCAAGCTTAAAAACATCACTCTAAACATAGTGGCAAACTTGAAAACATCACTTCAGACACTATGGAAATATTGAAAACATCACTTCAGACACATTGGCAAACTTAAGAACATCACTTTAGACAAACAAGCTTGAAAACATAACTTTGGGCATAGTGGCAGGCTTGAAAACATCAAATTGGATATTGTGGCAAGCTTGAAAACATCTCTTCTGCCATAGTAGCAAGCTTGAAATCATCCCATCAGACTCATTGACAAGCTTAAAAAACAACACATAAAGTCAACTTAGCAAGATTGAAAACACCATTCAAACACAGTTGCAGGCTTGAAAAAATCCATTAGGACGTAGTGGCAAGCTTGAAAACATCACTTGAGACAAATTGGCAAGCTTAAGAACATCACTTCAGACAAGGTAGCCAGGCTAACTACAACACCAGAAGAGATGTTTTCAAGCTTGCCACAATATCCAATTTGATGTTTTCAAGCTTGCCACTATGTCCTAAGGTATGTTTTCAATCTTGCCAATGTGTCTGAAGTGTCTCCCTTTTATAAAACCAATTTGGTATGGATGTATTATTAGAGG
>NW_023633407.1:0-1299 GCF_014905685.2 Nematolebias whitei | reverse complement strand
GGAGTCAATGTAGGTTATGGTACTTAAGGTAGCATTAATCTACATTGACTCCTCAAATGTTGAAGTTTAACAAATGAACTGCATGTTGGCATAGTTAAAGTCCTCATAGTCTCTAACTAAAGTACACACAAAATTCATTATTGCTGGGGGTGTTCAGAAACAATACCAAAACCAAATAAACAATGTTTCAACATCGCCAAAAGTAGTGATTAAGCAACCATAAAACAACGTTTCAACATCGACAAAAGTACTGATTAAGCAACTAGAAAACGACGTTTCAGTGCGTCACTCACTCTGACTGTCAGATTTGATCACATTATCGCGTCTGAGTTGTTACCTTAACACTTAATCAAGCTTGGACTTATTTAGTTTCTGCTTGGACGACCTTTTTTCCCACAAGGTCTGAGTTTGTGAGATCTTTGTCTCCTGTGGAGTTTTTTAACGCCTTGTGTAGTTTAACCTGATTTCGATGTACCCATTTAACAATTGGCTCTTTGTGGCCTTTGCTGATTTTGATCTGATAGACAACTGGAGACAGTTTGTCTGTTATCAGGTGGGGTCCAGTCCACCTGGGCATCAGTTTGCTGGCAAGAGTTCCGGTCCCGGACTCTCCTTTCCCGGTTGTGGGGGCAAACGTGTAGTACCAGATCCTATCTCCCACTTGGAGTTCCTCGTGAGATGCCTTTTGGTCATAGTACGCCTTTCGTCCTTCAGCAGATTTTTCCAGGTTTTTCTGGGCAAACGCAAAGGTGTTTTTAAGGTGTTCTTCCAAGTCATTCATGTATTGTTGTGTGGTGTAGGCTGTTGCCATGGCGGCATCGCTTGGTTGGTACAACATGTGTAGAAGGAGAGTCATTTGTCGACCCGTCATCATCTAGAAGGGAGAGATGCCAGTCGATGTGTGTGGAGTGGCCCTTATGGCCATGAGGACCAGAGGGAATTTCATGTCCCAGTCCTTGTGGTTTGTGGCTACGTATTACTTCAAAATACTTACCACAGTTCTGTTTGCTCTCTCCACTTGGCCTGAGGCCTGTGGGTGGTAGCCAACATGGAAGTTGACTTTGATGCCTAGCATCTTCCACAGTTCTTTCATCACTTTAGCTGTGAAGTGTGTACCTTGGTCTGAGTTCACCCTGAGGGGAAGTCCAAACCTTGAAAATACATGAGTCATTAGTAACATAGCAGTTTTTTGTGCTGTGTCGTTAGGAGCTGGTAGGTATTCTACCCATTTGGTAAATGTGCAAGTTACCGTGAGAAAATATTTATTTCCTCTAGTGCTCTTAGTAAGTGGTCCAACCC
>NW_023633406.1:0-1299 GCF_014905685.2 Nematolebias whitei | reverse complement strand
CATAAGCAATCAATCAGGAAAAATCATACGGCCATGATTTTTCCGTTGCTTCACCACAGACATTTATGAAAACTGTACAACTATGATCTTTTACCCACATGAATGTGGGTGAGCATTTTACACAGACATTTCTAAAATATCTGGAAGAATTTCTACTTGATAGAAAAGTTTAAAGATGGAAAGAAGTTTAGAGGGAGTAAGATGGTGTGTGAGGGGAGAAATGTTCACCAGAATCGACACTCTCCGGCTTTCTTCAGCTTTTCCTTACAGTACACTTAGGTGATGAAATCGGCTCCTTTACCTGGAGATGTCTCAGGTGAGATTCCGTTTAACGCACCCTTTCAGCGTCTCAGTAGGTTGGCTGTTACTCGTCCGAAGTAATGGCTAGTGAAAGTGTTATAATCCCATGGAACTCGGAAGAGCTTGTTGTCATGTCAGGATCATCCTGTCTCTCATAGAACTGAGCAGAACTGAACAGAACAGAACTTCTCCAGAGCTTCAACAGAACTGAACTCTCAGAACAGAACTGTGCAGAAACAGCATCCGAGCAGAGACATGAACAGAACTGGTTGGACTGTGTATCCAGCAGAACTCCAACAGCACTCCATCAGAACTGACTAGACCAGGAAGTACTGACATTTTAAAGACTCTTTCCCGGTTCACTTTTGGGATTTGTTCATTGGTCAGAAACGACCAGACGGGGTGTGTTTTGTGACGTAAGAGGTTAGAGACAGCGAGAATTGTTATGAAACAGATCAGAAATGTTCTCACAGACAGAGAGAGTTTTGTTTTGGCGCGTTTCAGAAACAGGTGCCAAAACTTCTCTATTTACGTCTGAGAGGATTCTAAAAACATGACAGTTCGTTCAACAACTTGTTTTTCGTTTGACTCCAACCTTGGAAACGCACACTTGCTCACTCAAAGGCAGAAATCAGAAAATGCCTAATTATTCTGTAACAGCTTTGACATGAGAATAAAAATCATTACTCAGTTAATAAAATTGATTAGTTCACTGCAACATCTAAAATGGTTTGAACTAAGACATTTTGATTATCAACATTTGTAAAATAGTAATGATAATAAAAAGAGAGTGTTCTTTTCACTTGAATCTTCAAGAAAGAAAGTCTCAGGATGGGTGAACCTGTACCTCTGAGTTCAAATCAATGAAATGACAGTCCCTGTCCCACAAGGTTCTTAAGGTCAAGATTTTTGACCTTAGACTTAGTTTTTGACATGGGCCTAGTCCACTACAGTCCTCGGGGGCTATGTGCCGGTCCGTGGCCTTGATCCCTGGTGGTG
>NW_023633405.1:0-1299 GCF_014905685.2 Nematolebias whitei | reverse complement strand
GTTCTTGTTTAAGAGTGGCTGGAGTGGAGAGCCTCTTAAGCTATAAATTGGCCTCCAGCCAGACCTGCAGCTCATTCTCCCTGTTAAAGACGTCATCATTTTTACAGCAGACATTTTAATGAGTCACAATTAAAACAACATTCAGTATTATTAGCTGCATTTCACGAAGGAAAGGTTTTGTTACAAAACTTCATTGCCATGATTACTTATTGTAACTTAATGGAAGACCGCTAATAGTTCTATTTCATATAGGCTTCGCCCTTTAAGGCTATCGCTAGTGGGTTTATCCCTTTGTGCAGCGCAGCACTGAAAACTTTAGTCCGCGCCCACCGACTGTGTGGGCCCGACCCCCGGTCCGTATAAATTACGATAAACATATTAATCTCTAAAACTAAACTTAATGCGCACCACAGCTGGCGGTGGTGCGGGGTGGTCGACCCCCCACACACGCACACACTGTTTTTAGTTTCGTTTCTGACGTGCTGCACGTTTCTTCACTTTTGCAGTTTAATAATAATAACTGTTTAGTTTTTCCTGTGACCTATTTGCAGTATGATAAATGGTAGGAGCATAATATACTCCCAATGTTTTGTTGGTCTTTTTATTTAAATAATGACCTTTTTTGCAGTTTTATTTATTTATTTATTTTTGTATCTTTAGATCCTATGATGTCAAGTACTCGAGTTCTACTCGAGTTTTATTATGTTAATGTCGAGTTTAAAAATTATGTAGTCGTTCAACCCCTAACCAGTAGTTACTCTCAGGTCCAATAATTCACTTTTTCTATACTTCTATTTTTGAATGTGTAGTGATTGGTTTGATTGAGGTGGAAGAGAATTTGGAGAGGTGGAGGTATGCACTTGAAAGAAGAGGAATGAAAGTCAGCCGTAGTAAGACAGAGTATGTGTGTGAATGAGAGGGAGGCCGGTGGAACAGTGAGGCTACAAGGAGCAGAGGTCACAAAGGTGCAGGACTTCAAGGACTTGGGGTCCACTGTCCAAGAAAATGAGGGGTGTGGTAAAGAGATGAAGAAGAGAGTCCAGACAGGATGGAGTGGATGGAGAAAAGTTTCAAGAGTGATTTGTGACAAAAAGGTGTCAGCAAAGGTCAAAGGAAAAGTTTACAAGACAGTGGTGAGACCAGCTATGACGTATGGTCTGGAGACAGAGACATGGACAAAAGGACAGGAGACAGAACTGGAAGTGGCAGAAATGAAGATGTTGAGGTTCTCCTTAGGAGTGACAAGGATGGAGAAGATTAGGAATGAGATCATCAGAGGAACAGCACAGGTTGAACAAC
>NW_023633404.1:0-1299 GCF_014905685.2 Nematolebias whitei | reverse complement strand
TTAAGACTTTGTATAGGAGCTGTTAGAACAACTTCAGTGGCAGCTTTGCAGGTAGAAATGGGGGAAATGCCATTAGAGTTAAGAAGATCCCAGTTATCAGTAACCTACTGGGCAAGTTTGCAGGGCCACAATCACTTTCATCCAACACATAACACCCTAAAACCCTGCTGGGAGAAGGAGAGGAAAAAAATAAAAAGCTTTGGATGGTCAGTAGAACAGAAAGCTGCAGAACTAGGAGTGGCTCAACTTGTTATTAGTCCAACTGTCCCATTACCTGTAATACATCCATGGATTCTCCCTGAAGTTAAAACTGACTTTTCAATACTTGAAAAGAAGAAAGATAAGAAATACAATTTAAATCACCATAGTATACAAAGTTATATTAATAGCTATTATGACTACGTTCAAATATACACAGACGCATCCAAGGATTCACATGATAAGACGGGAATAGCATTTGTTATTCCAGAATTTTATGTCTCACTAATAAAAGGATTAACGATAGACTCTCGGTGTATACAGGGGAACTGCTTGCAATACTTTTAGCAGTACAATGGATAGAGGACATTAGACCACTGAAAACAATAATATGTTCAGATTCAAGCTCATCATTGCAAAGTTAAACAACAATAACTCAGAAAGTAGACCAGATATTCTTCTAGAAATTCAGCAGACACTGTACAGAATACAAAAAATGGGACTCATAGTAGAATTTTTGTGGATACCGGCACATATCGGAATAAATGGAAATGAGATGGCAGATAAAGCAGCAAAAGAAGCCACAAAACATATTACTATCGATATGGAAATTAATTTCAGTAGATTAGAAACTAAGAACATCAAACAAAAATTGAAGGAAAAATGGCAGAAACAATGGGAAGAAGAACGAAAAGGAAGATGGTTTTATAAAATACAAAGGAAGGTAGGAGAAATTAGAAGTGGGAGGAAAAACAGGAGAGAAGATATAATAATATCAAGACTCAGAACTGGACACACTGGGTTGAACAGCACACTGTTTAAAATGGGGAAAAATAATACAGGAAATTGTGGCTTTTGTGGCCAGGAAGAAACAGTAGAGCATGTTATGTTAAACTGTAATAAATATAATAAGGAACGATATATTCTTACCCGAAATCTTGAAGAGATTCAAACAAGATACAAATTATCAGAAGTGTTGAGGGAAGAAAAATGTTATCCATTGATATTTCAGTTTCTTCGAAATACTGGTTTATTTGGAAGGATTTAATTAACAATTAAAGTATTTTCTAGGATTTGTCTTTTTTATTTTATTTATTTTTA
>NW_023633403.1:0-1299 GCF_014905685.2 Nematolebias whitei | reverse complement strand
TGCAGCTGTTGTTAGTGACCTTGGACAGATTGACCACTAGCTTTTCTTTCAGCCTTTCAGTCTTCAGTTTGTCTCCCTTTGTCTGGAGACCAGTTCAGCTTTGTGTAGCAGTTCATATCTCAGCATACAGCAAGACTTGACTGGATGTTCCCGCTGTTGACAAACTCCAGGACCCCCTCTGGACAGCTAATTCAGTTCGTTGTTGGACTGATAGCTCTTTGCTTTGAAAAGTCATATCGATTGGCTGACAATTTCTTAGTTGTTGTGTCAGTGGTGCTCGACTGACAGCTTCTCTGAACCGTCCCATTGGTCAGTCTTCTCAGACCCAACTTCAGCGTCCACCGGAACACATCTGGTATCCGAACCGGCACCCGGCACTAGAGGGTCATGATCAACCTCAGATGGATGCTGTATGTATCTGAAGACTACCTGTCTGTTTTGTGGGCCTAGCCAGACTCACCTCCCCCATCCACAGCTCTGTCTTCTCAAGCTGCTGAGAAGGAAAAATAAACAATCCAATTATTAAAAGTCTGATTCAACATTCATCTGTTATCAACATTAATCATCTGTTAGCAAGTTCTATCCTGGGACCACAGCGTTTACCTTCAACAGAGTCATTCTGGTGTCCTGGATTGTACAATAGATGTTTTAACCGTTCAATTACATAAGAGTGAAAACTTTCATTAAACACTGCACACTCCAATTCTTGACGCCTACTGCAAAAAAATATTCCATCCAAAATAATGTCTTCCATCTTTCAGAATATGTATTTTGACTATGTCTACACTTCAAGACATCACAGAGACCATTAGCACTGCACAAAATGTCTACATGCACCTTTGTTCAAAAGCACAACTTCTCAAACTCACCATGTACTCAACTCTGTTCTCCTCATGCACTCATAGGACCTGTGTGACATCTCAAGATGTTTAGAGTCATGTCATTTACCCACTAGAATTGTTGTTTTCTCATAAATAACCCACTTCAGGTAGCTCTTAGAAGGGAACAGCTCCTAAACTCTAGACAATATTTTCAATATGTGATAAAGTCATTTAGACTGATTAATTTAACCCAAGCCTTTCACTTTGTGTTTAGTTAAAAGTTTCTATGAACAGAATAAATTTTTCATTTTACAAGTTTCAAGGATTTTGTTTATTACTTATTATACATTCTGTCGTTATATAGTTGAATTTATTAACTGATTTTATTGTCAATCCCAAGAAGAAATTTTGGCTAATTTGTTTACAATGTGTCATCCAGAAATGTTTAAACTTAATTTGACCTGTTTATGATGTTTAT
>NW_023633402.1:0-1299 GCF_014905685.2 Nematolebias whitei | reverse complement strand
TTTGCTGCTCCGTCAGCTTGTTTATTTTGTACTTTACCATTGCCTCCATCCTTATTCATGTAAGTTTTGCTGCCCCGTCAGCTTGTTTATTTTGTACTTTTATTTACCATTAAAATCCTTTTTTTGTATATCTGCCGAGTTGAGTCCCTGTTCTGCACTCTGGGTTCGCTCCTAACCGCAAACCTTGACAGTACGACCCAACCAGAACAGAACCCAGCGGGCAGGGTTCTCACTCGGCAACACTCACCATTTTTCTTTTTTCCCTCCTTGTGCTGTGATGGACGAGCTCCTCTCCGTCTCTGTCCATCCACCGTCCCGCCGCCGCCGCGGTGGACGGTTCCGGAGGCAGTCTGCAGCGGCCGGGCCGGTCTCGTCGAACGAGCAGAACTTCAGAGCTGGTTCCGGTGTTTTCGTGGGAGCGGGGTCCGTCGCTTCACCTCCCAGGTTTCCGGTGGGGGCGAAATCCAGCGTCCCGCGGGAGCTCCGGTCCACTCCTGTTCGTTTTGGTGAGTCCGGTCCGGTTGACGTTACAGGGGCGGGTTCCGTCGCCTCACCTTCCAGGTTCCTGGTGGGGGCGGAATCCGGCCTCTCACCGCCACTCCGCGCTGCGGCTGTTCGACCCAGCCCGGCCGTACCTCCGGAGAGTATTCAGTGTGACTCCGTGGGGGCGTGTTCCGCCGCCTCACCTTCCAGGTTTCCGGTGGGGGCGGCACCCGTCACCACATCCACTCGTGCAGGCATTCCCTTTTTTCATTCATTTTCCCCTGAAGATGTTTTTCATGTTAATCGGGCCCTTTTTGAACTTTTTAATTCAGTTAAAAATAACCCGTCCTCCTTTGATTTAGTTTTAACCCAGATGGAGGATTTTTTACTTTCTATCCCAAGCCTTTCTTTGCTCCCAGAGTATGATTTTTTATTATCTGAATTAAAGACTCTAAAGACTCCTTGTTCATCCACTCCTGAGGTGGACCCCACGCTGCACGCAGCCTCTGAGGTGGGTCCTCAGCTCTCCAATTCTCCAGAGGGGTCGACGCTCTCCAATTCTCCAGAGGGGTCGACGCTCTCCAAATCTCCAGAGGGGTCGACGCTCTCCAAATCTCCAGAAGGGTCGACGCTGTCCAAGTCGTCTGCTGCAGAGCCACAGGCCTCCAAGTCGTCTGCTGCAGCAACTCCCCTGGCCTCTCCTCCAGCAGCAGCAACTCCCCTGGCCTCTCCTCCAGCAGCAGCAACTCCCCTGGCCTCTCCTCCAGCAGCAGCAACTCCCCTGGCCTCTCCTCCAGCAGCAGCAACTCCCCTGGC
>NW_023633401.1:0-1300 GCF_014905685.2 Nematolebias whitei | reverse complement strand
AAGATTTAGGAAGATGCAAGCTGATGATTATAACAAATTATGTATCCATTGTCATTTTACAATTTTCCCGCCTTTTATGATGAAATAGTTAAATTTTATGCTAAATGTATCTTTTGTGAATGTTTAGTAATGTACAGTTGATGATAGTATGTCATGTTTACATGCTGTAGATATTTAAAAGAATAAGGGGGATTCAAATTAATTATTACAACAAATTCTATAACCTTGAAGTCATTTTACAATTTTCCCGCCTTTTATAGTGAAATTGTTATATTTTATGCTACCTCTCAATTTGTCTGTATTTGTGAATGTTTAGTAATGTACAGTATGGATGATAGTATGTCACGTTTACATACTGTGGATGTTTAAAAGATTTAGGAAGATGCAAGCTGATAATTATAACAAATTCTGTGGCCTTGAAGTCCTTTTACAATTTTCCCGCCTTTTGGTGAAATCGCTATATGTTCTGCTACCTCGCAATTTGTCTGTATTTGTAACTGTTTAGTAATGTACAGTTTGGATGATAGCATGTCATGTTTATGGATGTTTAAAAAGAATTAGGAGGATACAAGCTGATGATTATAACCAATTCTGTAAACTTAAATTTTGCATTTTACGCTAAGTTATGGAAAATGTATGCCTATTTTGTGCTGTTCAATCATGGAGTTATAGTTTGCTTACAGATTTTTTTTAACTTAGCATTTAATGAAACAGACTTACACAACTTAGTGAATGCCACACAATTTCAGAATTTGACCAAAATAATGAAAATAAAAAATTGACATCTTGTTTATAATGTACTCCTTTTCTATGACCAAGAATCTTAATTTTTAAGTCGAAAGAGGCTTGCATTCTTCACATTCTTCTACATAATAAGATGGATATAACATCACATTCATTGTTATAGCCAAATATAAATTGTCAACATATTCCAAGAAGAATGTAAAGGAATCTGAGGGCATCCTGGACTTTCTATTGTGTGCTGCTGAGACTCAGTAACAAACATATTGTCACCAAGCAGCTGTATTGTTTCTCCACAGCTGATAAACTCAGTGTCCATTTACTTGGAAATAAGCAGACGAAAGAGTTGGCCCGAAGGTGCAGGTGCACATTCAAATCCCAGAGAAGGAAACAGAAGGGGAGGGGTTTGACCGTGACAAAACAGGAAACAAGCTGTGTTCCCTCCAGCTCGGTGGTGCACACACACAAAAGGTTTATTACGAACTTGTGCAAACTGGTTTTTATTTTATTTATTTTTTTAGCCACTTATATAACAGAAACTGGTGAAAGACATAAACTT
>NW_023633400.1:0-1300 GCF_014905685.2 Nematolebias whitei | reverse complement strand
CACACAAACCTGGTCCCAGAGTCTTGTTGTGTTCCGTGTGTGAACCAGAACTGAGGTTCTTACCTTCAGGTACCGTCAGAACCAGAACCGGACGTGGTTCTGCGGGGGGCCTGTTGGGCTCCCGAGTCTCCCTCTCCCCGGGCTGAACCCGTCGCAGACTCTCAGCTCAACTATCGTTACACTTCTGTTTCAGAACCGTGCTGGGACCAGTGGCTCCCAGTCTGTTAAGAAGCGCGAGCCGTAGTATCAGCTCATTTGCGCATGCGCTAAAAACAATACTTCCGGGTCGCACGGGTGAAGCGCTGCTTCACGTCACCAGGAGGCGGCGCTGTTTCACCATGGAAATATTTATTATATTGATTTATCATCATTAAGAAATGACCACTAATTTAAGAGCATGCTTTATTTCAGTGGTAATGACGAGTTGTGTACATAAAAACCACTACTAGATAGCTGGCTTTGATTGATTGATGTGATTCACTATTAATTAATAAGGTAATTTAGCGTCAGATACACTGTGTACAAAAATTTGTTCAGCTTTAAAAGATTTATTTTTTGCATTTTCCAGGGAAACAGTAAGACTCTTACTTTTGGACAGCAGAAGTTTAATCTTAACCTTTCAACTTCAACTTTCAATCTTCAGCTCATCTTCAGCTGGGCCGAGAGTTTGAAGCAAAGCCAGCATCCAGCTGCAGGATCTGCACATCTGTGCCTCCGAACAAAAAGCCCCTGTCAAACTGCGCTCAGTTCCTGAAGTCATCTGGATTGTCTTATAAATCAGAAAACAAGTCAGAACTGCTGACAACAGAAGACCTTTATTTTCATAATAGTAATATTTTATGAGATTTACTGTAGAAACCTCTCCTCCTGGCATACGTTACTAAATATTATATGCTCCGGCCTCACGTGCTCACAAAGGCCGGACCCCGAGCCACGGCAGACGGGAGGACCAGGACGGAGGGAGGACTTTTTTTTTTTTACATTTTATTTATAAAAAGATTATATTTTTTATCAGTGAAGAATAAAAATAAACAGTGCTGGCTTTATTATGAAATCCTGTTTTCACTTTGATTTATTGAATAATCTGTTAATTAAAATTAACTCAGCTGAAAAAACATGAAAAGACAAAATTATTGGATGTCAGGAATATTTCCCTCACACATGTTTAAAGAAGCGATAAAGCCTTTAGTTTAACTTTATTCTGACTCACACATGAACAAATCACTAAACAAGAATTAAACTTTAAATCAAAGCTAAAATAAAATAATCTGTGAACAAGAAACAAAACCACATATTTAAA
>NW_023633399.1:0-1300 GCF_014905685.2 Nematolebias whitei | reverse complement strand
GTTGGTGATGCTTTGTTGGTTAAACGTTGCAACAAAAACTGAACTGAAAATGGAAGCATTTACAGAGTAAAATGAGGGTAAAGGTATCTGATAGGTCATGAACACAGAGAATTATTTGCACATCTGGCCAAGACATTGGACTCCTGCTGACCAGTCATTCAGGCAAAGCAAAAAGATGGATTACCTAAAGCTGGACCAGAATCAAACACGCTCCATGAAGTTTGTTTCAGTGATATCAGATCCGGCCATGCTACATATCTCAGTAATATTGCACCTTATGCTTGGATCTAAATCCTTCTTTAGTTAAAGGCACTGATATTGATTTGATTAATAGGTGCTTACATATAGTCTTAAATCCACTGTTCTTATTGTTTTTTTATTTTATTTTTTTTGTCCATGGTGGACGATCACCAGCAGCTCCAGCTGTTTTTTGTGCAAACACGTTGTTGAAAAGCCATCCATCACCTCTTCCAAACTCTCTTTGCTGTAGTTATGATTGGAACAAAGCAGAGTTTGCATGGGGAGAGAACCACATGAGAGTTTGATTTGAGATAGTCTGTTTTCGTGTTCTTCCTCTTTTTTTTAAAACTTTTTTTTACTTTTTTATTTAAGGGGATGGCGGGTGTGAAGGCTGGTGAAGGAACTTCTGCTCCTGATTAGAAGTTGGAATAATGCTAAACCATCACTTTGTGCTATTTACTCCCCTTATTTTCTCCATCATATGTCACAAGTTGTTTGTAGAGTCATGTTTGTATAACATTAGAGTGTCTGTCACCGCTGAAGCCATATGAATATGAACAACACTGCTAATGATTTACCGGTCCATTTAACCACAGCTATTTAGCTGTTTGTTCATAAATGGTGCTCTGACTGAAAGTAATGGAGGAAGAACTGCTTTTCACTACAGGTAGAAAAGTTTGACCCTGAGTACTGAATGATCAGCCTAATTGTGGTTAATATAGGGGAATATGTTATTTTCAAGGTCAATGTTTTATTGTCATTCGCATCTCATGTGGTACATGTGGTGGAACGAAATTGTGTACACGGGGTCCCAGTTACATCCAACAAAAGTATAAATTATAAAAGAAAAACAGTAATAAGATCTAAGACAGGAGTGTCAAACCCACTTACAAAAGGGGGCCAAAATTTAAACCTGTTTCAAACTAAGTGCCGGTTTCAGAATCTACATTAACTCAAGTTAGATATCCAACATCTTTTCTTTGTTGTTGGTTCCTCGGCAAGAGCTTGATTGGTGCATGCTCATGCATGCCCTGTGTCTGTTGCACTTTTGACATCATAA
>NW_023633398.1:0-1300 GCF_014905685.2 Nematolebias whitei | reverse complement strand
ATATCTGCTAGATTTCACCCCTATTTCATTACCTTTCCATTCTTTTTTCCATTCTAGTAATTTTTTGTCCACTTTACTTTCAGGGATTAGCCAGGGTGATATAACACTTTTTGGATTACTCCTAGCAAATTCTATATTTTCTATCCCATAAATTTCTGCTAATTTATTTATTTTCCATCCAAATCCTCTTCCTTGATATTTGTCGTACTCCCAACAGTTCTGTATAGTCATAGCTGCTGGATTTCCTTCTTTATTTCCTTTAAGTTTGATCCAGTATGATAGTGACAGTTTTATTCTTCTCATTTCTAATGGCGTTTCCCCTGTTTCTACAAGAATTGCATTTATGGGTGTCGTTTTAATCGCTCCTGTGCACACCCGTAGTGCTCTGGATTGTAGTCTATCTAATTTTTGAAGTTTAGATTTTGTAGCTGCTCCATAAACTATACATCCATAGTCCAGTGTCGATCTCATTAGAGCTCTGTAGATATTTAATAAAGATATTTTATCAGCTCCCCAATTATTTCCTGCCACTGCTTTCATTAAATTTATTACTTTTTTACACTTAGTTTCCATCTCATTCAAATGTGTTTGCCATGTATACGCACTGTCTAACCATATACCTAAATATTTAAATTCATTAACCCTTTTCAGCTGTTGCCCATATAATAAGAAATGACCAATATTGATCTTCTTTTTGTGAGTAATCACCATGTAGTTGGTTTTGTTTACTGACAATTTAAAACCCCATTCATAAGACCATTTCTCTATCTGATTTATTGCTTTTCTTATACATTTAGCTATATGTGGAGCATTTCTACCCCTCATCCATATAGCTCCATCATCTGCATATAATGCAGATCTAATACCCCTATCCATATTTGCAAACATGTCGTTAATCATTAAATTAAATAGTACCGGACTAATTACACTTCCTTGAGGAGTGCCGTTTTCTACTTTATAATCTCTTGATAGTTCACCCCCTACTTTAACTCTTATTGATCTTTCCTTCAAGAAGCTGGAAATCCAGTTGTACATCCTCCCATCTATTCCCATTTGTTCCAATTTTATAAGAAGTCCTTCTCTCCACATTGAGTCGTAAGCTTTTTCAATATCAAAGAATACTATTATCATAATTTCTTTCATTTTTAGAGTTTTCTCAATATCTGAACATACTCTAACTAGAGCATCCACTGTGGATCTACCTGTTCTAAATCCGCTCTGATACTTATTGATAAGTTCTCTTTTTTCAACGATATATAACAATCTATTAATTAGTACTTTTTCCATCAATTTACATAAG
>NW_023633397.1:0-1300 GCF_014905685.2 Nematolebias whitei | reverse complement strand
TTTGAAATCTGTTCAGTGGTTTATGAGATATTTTGCTAACAGACAAATAGGACTGACTCTAACAAATTATGTCAAAGTTTGTCCAGAGGACCAGATTGAACTGTTTTGGATTTTTCTACCTGGATTATTGAGCATGCATCAGGATATGTCAAAGTTTTATTCAAAAATGTTGCACAATGTGTTTCACTCAAAGTATGTGTTGAGTATGATGCTCAGCTACTACCACAACAACTGTCAGCTCAACATCTGTCAAACTGGCTGAGTTATAGTCATGTTGCTGTTTCCTGAAGTCAGTTGGCTGTGGCGGCCATCTTTAGTTAATTAAATTCAGGAGTTAAACAGTTTTACATGTCTGTTCAATTATTATTTTTGGAGAGTTTCACTAAAATCTTTTCAGTTGTCTCTGAGATATTTTGCTAACAGACAAATTAAACTGATTTCAATAGTTATTGGCATAGTTTTAAGCACAGATGTTGTGTTATGAAACAGCACTCAGAGTAAAAGATGGAGGTCAGTCTCAGCTACTACCACACTGACATTTAACTCAATTCCTGTAAAACTGTAAAACAGGTTGGCTCTAAAATAAATCAGTTGTAGACACACACACACACACACACACACACACACACACACACACACACACATCAACAACATTGTCCCTCCTCCTCCATCAGCAGGTGATAAACATGTCTGACCTCAGAGTCTCCAGTCTACATCGTGGACTCTCCAGAAAACCACACAGCTGCTTCACTCCTGAATCCTGCAGCTTGTTCTCACTCAGGTCCAGTTCTGTCAGATGGGAGGGGTTGGACTTCAGAGCTGAGTTCAGAGAAGAACAGCTGATCTCTGACAAACTGCAGCTCCTCAATCTGAATAAAGAATAAAACATGTAAGTTTAGAAACAAAACAAAACTTTTAAAAACTCTGAACTGTGAAAAACTTTGATCCAACTGAAAAATGTTTTAATGTTTCAAACTAAACTTTTTAATTGTAAGAGCCATTTATTCAAAGGAGTTGAAAACTTCATGCAAACTGTTATTTTTACAGTTTGAGTTATTTCTGTGAATAATAGTTTGTTAGTAAGTTAAAGAACAGGATAAATAACAACATGTGTATGTTATATATTCTTATTACGTGCTGCATTTTGATTGGCTGCTGAATTTGTAATATAAAGTCATGAAAGGCATCAGCAGGGCAGAAGTCTTGCACCCGAGAGTAACTCAGTCTTTAGACGTCACTTTCCTTTTTTTTTTAATATGTTTGTTTTGTTTCCATTTAAGTTCAGTAAAGTCACAAAACT
>NW_023633396.1:0-1300 GCF_014905685.2 Nematolebias whitei | reverse complement strand
CTCAAAAGGATGTCGTCCACGTAGATCAGTGTCCCACGCTCGTGGGCGTCTGGACATGCTTTGTTCAAAAAGATGTTGAACTCTGCAGGTGAGTTAGCGTAGCCAAAGGGACACCTGGTAAAGGTGTATTGTCGGCTGCCAAAAGTGAAAGCTAGTTTGTGTTGATCCTCGGCGCGCACAGGGATGGTCCAAAAACCAGAGGCGACGTCGAGGGTCGAGAAGTACTTACCATCGGTGACCTTTGGCAGTTCCTGATGGAGCTGAGTCATCGGCCACCTGGATAAGGGTACTTGTTTATTTAGCTTCCTGTAGTCTATGGTAAGTCTCCACTTACCATTTGGTTTTAAAACTGGCCATAGAGGCGCAGAGTAGGTGCTATTACATTGTCTGATTATACCTTTGACAACCAACACTTCTGAACGGATTTTTTACACAAACGTGGCAAACTTTCAGCGAATATGCTTCGAATGAATGTAAACAGCGTTTCAGAACACAGCTTTAATGCGCTTTCCAGCGTTAAAAAGCAGATTTTATTCCCTATGAAAACGAATTTCATTTCCGGGTGACGTGATTGACACGTCCCTTATCCAATGAGAACGTTACACACGGTCTTTCTCAACCAATGACGCAGCGTAGGGGTGAGGGGAGGTGACGTCAGTCAACCTTTCTCAGCAAATCAGAGCTTTACAAAGCAGCAAACAACCAACCACGAAGCGTATTCCCCAGCTAGCAAGTTAGATTAGCGTAAAATAGTTCGTCACTTTTTCGTCTTTTAAACCATCAAAATGCACTTTTTCTGTTAAAAATTGTAACGAAACAACCCCCTGAGCTGCACAGAGAACGGCGCTCCGTGACAAAACGTCTTTCTAGCTATTTAAAACAACTCGTTCGAAGCTCCAGAACCGAGTCGGAACCACAGAACCGAAGCGGACCAGAAGCGTCCGGAACACAGTTTAAACAGAATGAAGCGTTTCCACAGCTCAAAGCCAGCTTAAGTTACACATACAGACGTACAATTCAGCTTTATAAAGACTTGTGACTCAATTTCAGCTTCTCTGCGAGCTGTCTGAGCATCACAGACCAACACGCTTAAAAACATGCAGCATTTCGCTTCAGGCGGTGCAGCTCCAAGCGCGCAGCTCCGGCTGCGTAAAGACGCACGGTTTCAACTGTTATTTTACAACACATGCCAACATGAAAATCAATTAGCACACTAGTTACAGTCCATTTATGAGCACGTGACGGGCCACCAGTTGTAGATGAACAGATGCTGGGATATATTCATCATTTAACGCGAGTT
>NW_023633395.1:0-1300 GCF_014905685.2 Nematolebias whitei | reverse complement strand
GTGAGATCGAGGCACTGTGCAGCAGTTCCAGAACAAGATGATTACTCCCAGAGACTGAGTAGAAAGGCACGAGAGATCAGAGCTTGGCAAGGCACGAGAGATCTGAGGACTGGAACCCGTGGAATCAGGACAGGACCCGGGAGGTGACGAGGAACGGGGGAACTCACTGCTCCAACGTCGAGTAGACTTGACTTCAGGCTTAAATAGGAGCAGGAGCTCATCAGGGAGATGACCGTCAGCTGGGGGTGATTGGCGGCCATCTTGGAAGCTGCAGCAAATGCTACTCTCACAGGCAGTTTCAGTGCTGTGGAGAGGTTTAAAGCCAGATTGGAATAGCTCTAAGATGGTGTGACCTTCCAGGAAGCACTTCAACTGGGACTCGACTATTTTCTCCAGTACTTTAGAAACAAATGGGAGTTTGGAGACAGGCCGGAAGTTGGACACGACTGAGGGGTCAAGGTTTGTTTTTTTCAGGAGGCTGGACAGCAACATGTTTAAAGGATTTTGGCAACACACCAGTGGATAAACTACTGTTTACTATATCAAGAATGGACAGACCTAGACTGGGAAAAACCTCCTTTGTAGTCGAGGGGGGACCACATCAAAGGGGGAACCAGAAGGTTTCAAGCTGCACATGACCGGCTCTAGAGAAGATAGAGTGATGGGTTCAAAATGGTCAAATGGAGCTACAGATTGAGGTGGGATGGATGGGTCATGAGTTGGAGGGGAAATGAGAGCCCTGGTGGTCGCATTTTTTTCCAAAAAGAAATGTAAGAAGTTGTAGCACAGCTCAGTCGAGGCTTCCAGAGGTGATGGTTCAGTGAGGTGGAAAACAGAGTTTAGGGTGGAGAAGAGGACTGTAACGATCTGCACCTGCCCTGCTCTGTGCAGATAGTTAATGACTCTCAGGTGCCACGTATTGTGTTTAATTAGAGACTCTCCTTTATATACTGTGCTCTCCTGCATCTCAGGCAGGGGAGTGTAGATGAACAGATGCTCAGATATATTCATCATTTAACACGGATTCCTCATTTTTCTGGACTGAATAAAACGTGCATTGAATTTAAGGAAATGCAAACGTGAGACGTCATTTATATTTGACCCATCAAAATGAATGCGGTCATTTATTTACAGAATCAAAATTTAACATCAAACATTTACATTAATTTTGCAAATTATGAAAATAACAACATAAGCAATCAATCAGGAAAAATCATACGGCCATGATTTTTCCGTTGCTTCACCACAGCGATGTTATGAAAACTGTACAATTATGATCTTTTACCCACATGAATGTGGG
>NW_023633394.1:0-1300 GCF_014905685.2 Nematolebias whitei | reverse complement strand
CCAAAAACGAAGTGAAACTGTGATTTCAAGTTTCCAACAGGAGGTGGTGGTGTAAGCTTATTTATACCAGCAGGAGTCTGACAACTTCCTGTGGATCGTTCGTTGACATCCTGTTGTTAGCCACTTAGCTTAAAATTAGCATCGGTTAAACTCGGTTAAATCAACATTTCTGAATGGATTTAAAGCTTAAACGTGGCGTTGTTTCAACAAGCACAACTTTTTTGCATGAAACATGAGTTTTTGGGTACATGTGTCAGCTCCATTTAGTGATTTTAAGCACAGAAAAGGCTTCGGTTGAACCGAGACTCATTTCCGGGTCACGTGACTGAATCATCCAATGACAGCGTAGCAACGGGGGTGGGTTTTATGACCTGACATCAGAGGAAGTGACGACAGACACGTCTCTCAGCGAATCAGGGCATTTCAAACAACGGTTTTCGACCAATCGCTGCTCGCTATTTCAGCTAGCGTGTTAGCATTTAGCCTGAACATTCCGGTCAACTTTCGTCATTTCAACTGTCAAAACGCACTATTTTCTGTTAAAAATGTGGCGAATAAACTCTCAAAGCTCACTGAGACGGCGCTCAGTTTTTAAAAACGTCTCTCCATCCATTTAAAACAACTCGTTCGAACTTATCAGAACCGAGCCGGACCAGAACCCTCTTCTGGACCACAGTTTAAACAGAATAAAGCGTTTTACCACAAACCCAGCTTCAGTTACACAACAGATGTACAAATTCAGCTTTCAAACGAACACATTGACTTTATTTTCAGCTCTAAAAACACCACAGTGACAGAACATTGCTGTATTTTCTCTGAGCACCGCAGCTGCAAAACGCTTCGTTTCACACAGCAACCTGCACTCTTTAGCTAGCTGCAGTTAAGATCAGATATGCCAACATGTAATTCAATTGTTACACGAATAACAGTCCATTTATGATACCGTACGAGGCCACCAGATGTAGAAGATTTCATAATTCCCACGAGACTCGGAAGAACTTCGGATCATGTCTGGAACCTCCTGTTCTCTCCAGCAACTTTTCTGTTCGGTTCTGCTCTCCGAACTGAACTGCTCTCCTACCGCACTGGTTGGAACTAGGAAGTGTCGACATTTAAAGAGTTCTGTTTCCGGTTCATTTGAGAACTTCCTGATTGGTCATCGACCGAACAGGGGGTGGTTTTAGTGATGTAAGAGGTTATTAAAAGTCAAGGAAAAAGATTGTTTGTTTAAGAACAGACAGAAAATGTTTTGAAGAAACCGAGACTTCGTGGAGTCAGTTCTCTCATATCTGTCTGAAAA
>NW_023633392.1:0-1300 GCF_014905685.2 Nematolebias whitei | reverse complement strand
AGCATTGTATGGAAACATACAGTGATGACATTATTATTATTATTATTGTAGTGGACTAGGCCTACGTCGAAACCCAGTCTAAGGTCAAAACTCTTGACCTTTAGAACCTTGTGGGACAGAAGCTGTCATTTCATGTATTTGAATCCATAAATACAGGTTCACCCATCCTGAGACTTTCTTTCTTGAAGATTCAAGTGAAAAGAACACTTTCTTTTTATTATCATTACTATCTTACAAATGTTGATAATCAAAGTGTCTTAGTTCAAACCATTTTAGATGTTGCAGTGAACTAATCAATTTTATTAACTGAGTAATGGTTTTTATTCTCATGCAAAAGTTAGAACTCATGTTAAAAGCTGTTGCAGAGTAATTATGCATTTTTCTGATTTCTGCTTTTGAATGAGCAAGTGTGTGCGTTTACAAGGTTACAGTCAAACGAAAAACAAGTTGTTATGTTAAAACTGTCATGTTTTAGAATCCTCTCAGACGTAAATAGAGATGTTTTGCACCTGTTTCTTAAACACGCCACAACAAAACCCTCTCGGTCTGTGAGAACATTTCTGAGCTGTCCCATAACAATTCTCGCTGTCTCTAACCTCTTACGTCACAAAAACACACCCCTTCTGGTCGATTCTGACCAATGAAAAATCCCAAAAAGTGAACCGGGAAAGAGTCTTTAAAATGTCAGTACTTCCTGGTCTACAGGAACACACAGTCTCACGGAGTTACAGACTCAGAGAGTTGTCGGAGTTCTAAGAGTTCTGAGAGCGTAGAGTTCGGTGAGAGTCTACTCAAGTTCTGCTGAGTTCTGATGGAGTGCTGTTGGAGTTCCTGACATGACAACAAAGCTCTTCCGAGTTCCATGGGATTATAACATTTTCCACTGAGGTGAATGTGTGTCGAACAGAGCCTCGCCACTACTTCTGACGGGCTACAGCCATTCTAAGGAGACGCTGGGCCGGTAGCGTTAACGGAACACCATATCTGCTGATTATCATCAGAAAGGTAATGGGTCAAGTTTCCTACCAAGCGTACCGAGGCGAGCTGGGCTTCTGATGGAGAGTGTCGGTTCTGGTGAACATTCAATTTCCCTCAAACCCCATCCTTTACTCCCTTAAACTTCTTTTCATCTTTAACTTTCTATCAAGTAGAAATTCTTCCAGATATTTAGAAATGTCTGTGTAAAATGCTCACCCACATTCATGTGGGTAAAAGATCATAGTTGTACAGTTTTCATAAATGTCTTTGGTGCAGCAACGGAAAAATCATGGCCGTATGATTTTTCCTGATTGATTGCTTT
>NW_023633391.1:0-1300 GCF_014905685.2 Nematolebias whitei | reverse complement strand
GTTTTAGTTTCTAGCTAGGATTTTCATACATTAGGCAAACCGTTTAACATGTTTTATACCCTTTATGACTACTTTAGGCTTTTAGCTACTCTTTTTTTTACTTTAGCTTTTTTGCTAATTTTTATAACTTTTAGTTTTTATCTAAGCTTTTGATGCTTTTAGATAGCCTATTGCTACCCTAGCTTCTAGCTACTGTATTGGTACTTTGGGCATTTAACTTGCCTTTTTCTGCATTTAGCTTTGAGCTAGCCTTTTGGTCCATTTGGATTCTAGCTACTGTGTTGCTACTTTTAGCTAGCATTTTGCTACTTTTTTAACTAGTATTTTTCTACTTTTGGCATTTATCTAGTGTTTTGCTCTTTTCAGATTTTAAGTGGTGTTCTGCCTTTTTTAACTTTTAGTCTGTCCTCTGTTTCTTTTAGCTTTAACAACTCAGTGTTAGCATCTTCTGCAGATTTCAGCTGTCATTCAGCACTCACACTGTGCTTTTGCATATAATACTGTTTTTTGTAGTTGTAATTAATTCTCACCTTAGCAGACGTCTCGAACCATCCCACAAAGCCGTTGTCCTGACAGAACTGCTCCATCTTTATCCCGTTGTTGGTCAGAACGTCCTGACCCTGGTCACATTTATTGGCCAGCAGCACAGTGGCAACATGTTTCCCGTTGGCAAGTGTCACTTTGGAATCTAAGTCCTCCTTCCACTTTGTGACGGCCTCAAAGGAGGCCGGCCGTGTCACATCGAATACGATGAAGGCGCCCATGGCTTCGCGGTAATAAACGCGGGTCATGTTGCCAAACCTCTCCTGACCTAAAACACACAAAAAAACACGGATAAGTTGTCTGCAGTCCCCACAAATGTTGCCTCCCTCTGATACACAGAATATTTACACTGAGAGACAGAAAGAAAAGATAAGTTGAGGCAGGATGGGAAAAGAAGAGATGTGTGATTTCTAAAAAAGTTCAATCTGGTCCTCTGGACATTCAAAAAAACAAAGCAAAACAACAAAAAAATGTAGAAACGTTTCGTCTCTCATCCAAGAGACTTCCTCAGTCTGAGGTGCTGTATTCAGCTCAGTCTCTTAAATAGCACCTTCTCAGAGTGGATCAACCAGTTTGCTGCTGACAACCAAAACCAGCTGCTCACATGCTCAAGAAGGACCATCAGCCTAACAATGGGTCATTAGCACACTGATGGCTGTTTACTGTTCACAGAGGGCTGAGTGATACTAGCAATCACAGCATTGTAAGAGGGGGACAGTTGAACCCGGAGGCCTCCACCCCTGTTTAATGATGGACG
>NW_023633390.1:0-1300 GCF_014905685.2 Nematolebias whitei | reverse complement strand
CTTTGATTTACATTGCATCTCCTATATTCCTGTCTCCTCTCTTCAGTCCGCTCACTGTCATTTCTTCTTGGCTAACCTCTTTCTTTGAAAAGCTTCCTGCACTTCACAATTCCATCACCAGGTTTTCTTATCAAATTATCTCTGTCCAGATGACACACCAAATACCTTTTTACCTGTCTCTCTAATTACTGTTGCTGTCCCTGTCATCTGGCAGCTCTTTCTTATCACCCAGAGTCTTTAACAGCTCCTCACTGAATTTCTCACAACATTCTTTCTTCTTCAGCTTCCACCATTTGGTATTCTTCTCTGATTTTAGTTTTTTTCTTGTCTTCACAACAACAGTCATTTTACACACAACCATCCGATGCTGTCTGGCCACGCTCTCCCCTGCCACAACCTTACATTCCCCAGTCTATCTCAGGTTTCCTCTTCTACACATAATGTATACCTTCGTACTCATTCCTCCACTCATACACTGTACTTCATTTTATGTTCCTCCCTCTTTTGGAAATAAATGTTGACTACAGTCATTTCCATTCTCTTGGAAACCCACCACCATTGAAACTTCATTGGTTCATTTCTTGACACCAAACCTACCCATCACTTACTCATCCCCTATATTTCCTTCACCAATATGTCTATTCAGGTCTGCTCTGATAGCCACTCTCTCCTCCCTGGGAATACCCTCATATCACTTCATCCAGATCCTTCCAAAATGTATCTTTTTCCTCTGTCACATACAACCTGTGGTGGATAACCACTGACAACCTTTAGCACCATACCTTCTCCTTCTACCTTCAGACACATCACCCTATCTGACACTCTTTTCACCTCTACTACATTATTTGCCAACTTCTCCTTCAGGATCACCCCCACTCCATTTTGCTTTCTATACACACAATGGTAGAAGAATTTAAACCCTGCTTCAATGTTACAAGTCTTACTGGTCTTCCACTTGGTCTCTTGTACACATAAAACACCTACCTTCCTTCTCTGCATTATGTCGTCCAGCTCTCTACCTTTGCATGTTATTGTCCCCACATTTAGAGTTGCCACCCTCAGTCCTACATTCTTGACTTTCCTCATCTCCCTCTGTCTCTTGACATGTTTTCCTCCTTGTGGTCTTTGACTTCGAGTACTTTGAACATATTAAAAAAGTAAAAATGTCCATTAGACCTTATTTGTGAAAAGTGTAACAACAAATGCTAGCACCATTGTCTTATCTAAACCTTTATTTTAAGTAGAAAAAGGATTCAATCCAACTGAATTCAGTTTACCCTGTATATATATATATATATAT
>NW_023633389.1:0-1300 GCF_014905685.2 Nematolebias whitei | reverse complement strand
TATTCAGTCCAGAAAAATGAGGAATCCGTTTTAATTGATGAATATTTTGCAGCATCTGTTCATCTACATGGACTTGCGACCCTTCCAGGGTGTACCCCGCCCCTGGCACAGTGATTGCTGGACATGGGCACCGGCGACCCCCGTGACCCAAAATGGAATAAGCGGGTAAAGATACTGGATGGATGGATGGATGTCACTGAGCTGGGTGCACCCGCACCACCACTAACGCACCCAAAATGGATTCTACCCTAAGAGAGTCAGACAAAAGATACACACCACCCATGGCCTTATTGAAAGACTGTTCAGTACAACAGGACAGCTTCTCTCTCCCAAAAGAACCAGACTTGACTCAAAAACATTGAAAACCAACTTCTTCTGAACTTGAACAAGAAATTCTTGCTGCAATATTAAAATGTGTCAGTTCATGATGTTAGGACAGGAGACGAGCGATGTCTCCAAATGGCTCGACACTCTGGTCCAAGTTTTAAAAATGGTGTCAGGAAGTTAAAATATTGTTCAATATTGACCCATTACACGGTTGAATAGACATATTTTAACTAGAGTTGATGACAAACTGGAGTTGAAATATCAGTTGAACTGATCAGAGCCTGTTCCTTTGTTAGTTGTGTCTAATGCTCCTTTTGTTCATCAGACATCTTTTACTTAAATGTGTTTACTGCAGTTAAAATGACACATTGGTTTTGATTTCTGTTAAATAAAAACTTTCAAAGGTATAATCATTCCTCTTTCTTATTTTGATTAATGACATTTAACTCTGCAGGTCATCCCTGAAATTCTGACGCACAGAATCACAAGTCCAAGTGTGAACTGTGTCACAGAGTTTTGGCGAGTTTTAGAAACAGGTGCCAAAACCCCCCTGTTGACGTCTGAGAGGATGTAAAACAAGGCAGTTGTTCCAACACATGTCTGCTTCGACTCCTGACCTCGGAAAACGCACACTTGCTCATTCAAAGACAGAAATCAGAAAATGCATAATTACTCTGTAACAGCTTTAACATGAATTCTAACTTTGCATGAGAATTAAAAATCATTACACTGTTTCACAGTTAATAAAATTGATTAGTTCACTGCAACATCTAAAATGGTTTGAACTAAGACACTTTGATTATCAACATTTGTAAACTAGTAATGATAATAAAAGAGAGTGTTCTTCCACTTGATTTTCAAGAAAGAGAGTCTCAGGATGGGTGAACCTGTATTTCTGGATTCAAATCAATGAAATGACAGTTCCTGTCCCACAAGGTTCTTAAGGTCAAGGGTTTTGACCTTAGGCTTAGTC
>NW_023633388.1:0-1300 GCF_014905685.2 Nematolebias whitei | reverse complement strand
AGGGAAAATATAACATCTGAGCAGTCCGGGTTATGTTTAGCATTGAGAAATGAATCTAGTAAAGTCTGGTTTATTAGTGCAAGTTCATGGGATGAATATGTGACTGACGGGCAAGTGTCTTTAAATGAGGGTGTGGTGTCAGGTGTCAGCCTCACCGGAAACCTCGGAGGTGGGGCGACGGAACACGCCCCCACAGAGTCACTGGGAGTTTGCTCAGGGGGTTCGGTCAGACTGGGTTGGACAGCCGCGGCACGGTGTGACGGTGGGAGGCCGGATTCCGCCCCCACTAGGAACCTGGAAGGTGAGGCGACGGAACCCGCCCCTGTAACGTCAACCGGACCGGACCCACCGAACCGAGCAGGAGTGGACCGGAGCTCCCGCGGGACGCTGGATCTCGCCCCCACCGGAAACCTGAGAGGTGAGGCGGCGGGCCCCGCTCCCACAAAAACACCGGAACCAACTCTAAGATTCTGCTCAGCCGACGAGATCGGGCCGGTCGCCGCGGACTGCCCCCGGGACCGCTTTCTTCCTCCCCGGCGACGGCGGGAGAGTCGGGGGACAGGAACAAAACAGAATTCGTCCTCGATTTCTTCGTCCTCCCCCGACGTCCACCCCGAATAGCCGGGCGAGGCGGACTAAGAAACAGAAGCCTGGTGGGTTCCCCGGTGCCGAGCTCTGTTCTCCTCGAGGACCAGGAGTGGTGAGGACAGGATTTCCACCTCCTGGTCATAATGTCCTTGTGAGCGGACGGGCCTGGTGCAGAACCCGCCGCACCGGATTGTAGGCTTGCTCATCTCAGGAGGCTCGGAGGAGAAAAAGAATAAAGGTAAGTTGTCGAGAGAGCCCTGCCCGCTGGGTTCTGATGTGTGGTCGGGTCGTAATGTCAGGATTTGATGGTCGGGGACGAACCCAGTAGTGCAGACAGGACTCAACTCAGCAGATTACAAAAATAAATATTTTAATAGTGAATAAAGAACAAAATAATAGCTGACGTGGCAGTAAAACTTACATGTAAACGGAAGGCTCAGAGGGAAACTCAGGGAGGACTCAGGAGAGCTCGGGGGAGACGCAGGAGAACGCAGGAGGACACAGAGACCCAACGAATACGACCCGACGAAGAACAAAATTGAACAGATGGCTTAAATACAGGGACAAGACGAGACGTGATTACAAACAGCTGTGACGAGACAAGGGTGGCACCAATTAAACTGAAGAGGAAACACTAGGGAATCACAGACACAAACAGAGCCAGAAAATGGTACCATCCTTACATCATAATGCAGCGCCTTATAGGTGAAGG
>NW_023633387.1:0-1300 GCF_014905685.2 Nematolebias whitei | reverse complement strand
TTATTATTTAGCCCTGGTGGACACAGTAGTATAGTTTTTTAAATTTTGACTCTATAGCGCCCCCTACAATCTTGCAACAGTTATATCTCAATGATATATCATCCGATCTGCACCAAATTTTTGGTATATTATTATGTAGCCCTGATGGACACATTAGTAATGTTTTTTAACTTTTGACTCAAGAGCGCCCCCTATAATATTCCAACCCTTATATCTCAATGATATATCATCCGATCTGCACCAGATTTTTATGGCATAATGTGTGACCATGTCTAAACACATTGTTAGTATTGTTTAAAATTTGACTCAAGTGCGCCCCCTAGATTATTCAAACTGTTATATCTCAGTGATATGTCATCCGATCTGGACCAGATTTTGGGTGCATCATTACTGAGAGCTGATGGACATTTTAGTTTTGTTGTTTAATATTTGACTCAAGGGCGCCCCCTACATTATTCAAACTGTTATATCTCAGTGATGTGTCATCCGATCTGGACCAGATTTTTGTTGTGTGATTAGTGAGCACTTAAACACACAATGGTATTGTTGTTTTACTTTTGACTCAAGTGCGCCCCCTAGGTAAATCAAACTGTTATAGCTCAGTGATATATTGTCCGATCTGCATCAGATTTTTGGTGCTTGACTAGTGAGGACTTATGGACGCAGTGGTGTTGTTGTTTAATATTTGACTCAAGTGCGCCACCTAGATAATTCAAACTGTTATATCTCAGTGATATATCGTCCGATCTGCACCAGATTTTTGGTGCTTGACTAGTGAGGACTTATGGACGCAGTGGTGTTGTTGTTTCATATTTGACTCAAGTGCGCCCCCTAGATTATTACAATAGGTATATATGCGGTCGCAGCTTATGTCAAAGGTTTGGCGAATGCGCACTCCGGAGAACGGGCGCGTGACGGTAGCGTGAGCGTTCTCGATGGCGACCGGGAAGGGTCGCTGCAGTTCCCGCGGTCGCCATAAGGCCGCAGCGGCGCTTCGCTGCGAGGGCCTTCAACGCTGCTTGCAGCTTTAATTTGATATTGTAATTCTGAAAGTACAGGATGAGTTGATAAAGAAGTTACTGTTGAATTGCACGTTACTGTAGTTTTAAATGACCAAAGAATGTTTTTTTTCTGTTTTCATTACAAGATGTGATGATCTGTGCACATTGTCTGTTTTGCACAAACTTTTTGAATGTATAATTTTTATGTTTTTGTGATGTAGGCTACCTCAAATTGCACTGAGAATGAAACACATGTAGTATGTCATATAGGGATATATTCATACTTTTTCACGAGTTCC
>NW_023633386.1:1105-1301 GCF_014905685.2 Nematolebias whitei | reverse complement strand
GCCCTCTTCCTGCATCTGGAGGTGTAGATGTCTGTGATGGTGGGGAGGCTGATTCCAACAGATTTCTGTGCAGCCTTCACCACTCTCTGCAAAGCTTTTCTTTCTGCAGCTGTGCAGCCTCCATGCCACACATTGATGCTCGAGCACAGGATGCTCTCCACTGCACACCTGTAGAAGGAGGTGAGGACTGAGCTTC
>NW_023633386.1:0-1005 GCF_014905685.2 Nematolebias whitei | reverse complement strand
GTGTACACCCAAGTACTTGTAGCTGGAGACCACTTCCACCGCAGATCCTCTTATGTTCAGGGGGGTGTAGATGTTTTTGTTCCTTCTGAAGTCCACAATCATCTCCTTTGTCTTCTTCACATTGATGTGAAGGTTATTCTCTCTGCACCAGCTCTCCAGGTGTTCCACCTCCTGCCTGTAGCTGGACTCATCATTGTTTGTGATGCATCCCACCACCGCTGTATCATCTGCAAACTTTACAATGTGACAGCCTGGATGGGTAGCTGCACAATCATATGTGAGCAGAGTAAACAGAAGGGGGCTCAACACACATCCCTGAGGAGAGCCAGTGCTGAGGGTTATGGTGGAGGAGGAGACGTTGTGGATCCTCACTAACTGTGGTCTGTTTGTTAAAAAGTCTAGTACCCAGTTGCAGATGGAGGGGCTTAGTCCTAGTGTGGATAGTTTGTCCATCAGGGTTTGGGGGATCATGGTGTTGAAGGCGGATGTGAAGTCCACAAAGAGCATACGGACGTAAGAGTTTTTCTGCTCCAGGTGGTTGAGTGCAGTGTGGACCACAGAGGAGATTGCATCCTCTGTTGATCGGTTCTCACGGTATGCGTACTGATGAGGGTCCTCGTTGATGTTGATGGTTGTTTTGATGTGAGTCATGACCAGTTTTTCGAAGCATTTAGCGACTATCGGGGTGAGGGCCACTGGCCGATAGTCATTCAGACCAGTCACTGTAGAGCTTTTTGGGACTGGGATGATGGTGGCAGTCTTCAGGCAGGTGGGAACTGTCTCCAGGGTAAGTGAGGTGTTAAAGATGTCTGCCAGCACCTCACAGAGCTGATCAGCACATTCCTTCAACACTTTTCCGGGGATGTTGTCTGGGCCAGTTGCTTTGTGCGGATTAATCCTCCTGAAGGTACTCCTTACTTCTGCTGAGGTCACGCTGAGATGCTCTTCATCCGGTGGTGAGGTGAGTCTGGTGCTGGGTGGTCTGTTCGGGTCTTCAAAGCGTGC
>NW_023633385.1:0-1301 GCF_014905685.2 Nematolebias whitei | reverse complement strand
GTTAATTATCTTTGACCCATCAAAATGAACGTGGTCATTTATTTTCAGAATCAAAATTTTAACATCATACATTTACATTAATTGGCAAATTGGAAAATAACAACATGGCTAATTTAGCAAGTTTTACAAGGAGTAGACAATACGGCGATTGTTTTCTCACTTCCAGCAGTACAACAGACATTAACCATACGGCGATGGTTGAAAAACTTCACAACAGACATTTCTGGAAATATCTGGATTAATTTGCTAGCAGATAGAAGAGTTTAAAGATTGAAGTTTAGAGGGAGGGAGATGGTGTGTGTGTGAGTGAAAAGTGTTGAACAGAACGGCACCCTCCATTCGACCCAGCTTTCCTCGGTACGCTCGGTAGTGAACTCGACTCATTACCTCTCTGACGATGAATCAGTGGAAGCGGAGCTCCAGTTAAGCTACCGGTCCAGCGTCTCCGTAGGATGGCAGAGAACCGTCCGGAGTGGTGGCGGGACTTCATCAACAACAGTTCACCTCACGAGTGGACTTCACATGAGTGGAGTCCTTCAGAAGTTCCACTCAGAGGTGGAAGATGTCATAATTCCCACAAGACTCAGAAGAGCTCTGGATCATGCTGGACTTCTGTTCTCCCAAACGACTGGAGCTGCAAACTCTCCACCCGACTCCAACTGGGTTGAACTAGGAAGTACCGACATTTAAAGAGCTCTATTTCCGGTTCACTTGGGAGTTTCTGATTGGTCGATGGACCAAAACAGAGGTGTGTTTTGTGATGTAAGGTGTTATGAAAAGTCAAGGAAAAAGATTAAGATTGTTTAAGAACAGACAGAAGATATTATGAAGAACTCAGACTTCGTGGAGTCAATTCTCTAGTATCTTGCTGTAAAAGTTAAACATGACATTTCTTTTTCAGTAAACTTGCAGTTGACCGAAACTTGAACTTTGACCAACTTACACAACTTGCTCATTTCAAACAGACGATCAAGAAATTGAATCATTACTCTGTAACATATTCCAACTTGATTTCCACTTTGAATGAGGATTAAAAATCGTTATTACTGTTTCACAGTTGATTTAAAAATGAGTAGTTCACTTCAACATTTAAACATTGTTTGAACTAACACAATTTGATTATCAAACATTTGTAAAATAGTAATGATAATCGAAAGTAGTCTTCTTTCACTTGATTAATTCAAGAAAGAAAGTCTCAGGATGGGTCAACCTGTATTTCTGGATTCAAATCAATGAAATGACAGTTTCTGTCCCATAAGATCCTTAAGGTCAGGATTTGACCTCAGGCCTAGTTCACTACA
>NW_023633384.1:0-1301 GCF_014905685.2 Nematolebias whitei | reverse complement strand
CATAAAACTAAAGAATTAAGCACACAAATATATTTTATTTCACAACAGAGGGAAGGGATCTCACCAGTAATCATCTTGTCCTTAATCTGGCGGTCAAGAGCCCTTATGAATGCACTGCAGAGCGCCCTCTCATCCCATCCGGACTCTTCGGCGAGGATGCGGAAGTGGATTGCGAACCTCGCCACCGTCTCTTTCCCTTGGCGTAAGGAAAATAATTTCTGAGCAGCTTCCTCCTGTTGGAGAGGGTGATCAAACACCTGGAGAAAGTTCTTTAAGAAAGTGGAATATGTCAAGTCTTCGACGGGGCGTCGGCGGAGGTGGGCTTGCGCCCATTGTAGTGCCTCGCCCTTCAGAGCACTAACAATGTAAGTAATACGTGAAAAATCTGAGTCGTAGGTAACTGGGGCTCTTTTAAATGCAAGTTCGCACTGAAGAATAAAGCCCCCACACTTTCGTGTATTACCTTCAAAAAACTCGGAAGGTCGAACATCTGGTTTTCTAGGAGAAGCTCTAACAGGTTTAGCCAATGGTTCGGAGGAGTGAAGCTGCGACGTCCTCCCCTTCTGTAGTGAAGCCACCATGCTCCCCAATTCCAGAAGGTTGTTTTGGGTGGTTTGCTGTTGAGCAATAATCTGCTGTAATGTTAAAGCGAGATTGTCAAAGTTTCCTTGTGGCCCTAACTGAGCCCTTACTTCCTCAGTCTTGCCTGGGGGGTCCATTGGCTGGGACATACTATCAGGATTGTACAACGTCGACCCCCAAAGTAGCAGACCAAGGAAGCAAGGACACGAGGCAGGTAAAAGGTAAGTGATATTTATTTACAGGTGAAGATAAAACTCGAACAGCTGTAAGGGAAGGGGAGAGACGGTGAATATATATCCTCTTGGTAGATGATGATGTGATAGTTAAATCAAGAATTGATCCTTACTTTGTTATTGTTGCAGGAGATGGTTGAGGAGGAGCAAAGAGTGGGATCCTGGGTGTGAGGAGGAATCCAGAGGAGAGTAGCAGGTTGACCCAGACAGAGTGGTGGATGTTGTAGCTGGAGATGAGACATCAAGATCCACAGGAAGGAGTTCCAGTGGTGAGCGAAGCCCTAGAGAGGACCAGATGAACCAGGCCGTGGAAGGTCCGATTGGCAGAAGATGTCCCAGCACTGGAGAGGAGACTGGCAGCTGCTTAAGTAGGTGAGTCAGCAGTACTCCTCAGATTGGTGGCAGGTGTGACGAGTTGGGTGATTAGCTGTGGAGGGAAAGTGACAAACAGACACAAACAGACAGGGGGAAACCAGGAATCCCACA
>NW_023633383.1:0-1301 GCF_014905685.2 Nematolebias whitei | reverse complement strand
AAAAGTTTATGGATGGACTGAGAGATGGACAGATGAGACTATACCATCATGCATCCACTTTTTTGACAGACAAATAATAAAGCTGTTCGTTTTACAAATAATCTAGTAGAAAAGTCATTCTAGCTGCTGAAATACAAAAATCAACATCTCTGTATTTTTTAGCAGATATACATTTTTTTACCCCACTCGCTATAGTTAGTTTTTCCTTCATATGATCATTTATGTCATTAAAAGTACAACTCTAAAATTAACTTTTGCTGCTTCTCAATCATCAATAATGGAGTCATGTAAAGACACTAAAGGGACGACATGTTTTTCTTGAAACGTCTCAAAAGAACTTCTAATCTGTGACTTCTTTATGAAAGGTAGAGCTAAATTCAAACTATTCCTTAGCACTTAAACAATCTAGAAAAATGAGTTCTCCTTTTCAGGAAAAGATCTTTCCACAAGGTTACTTGGATTCTAAAAAAATGGCCAAGCTGTAGGTTCAAAACAACAAACTTGAAAGGCACATACGTCTTTGTGGTTCTGGGCTCAGGAGGTTCCTATTTGCTTTTCATGGTGAACTATAAAAGAACAGAAAGCCTACTTTTCAGTGGCACCCTTTTTTTCCCTTCCTAAATCTATGGTCCAGTGAGAAATACACCAGGCTGTTTCCAGGGAATACATGTTTTCTTTCAAGCTAGACAATCTCTATCTCAATAGAGCCACCGGTCCATGCAGCAGCCTTTACCCATGGATTCCATCAGAGATGGATGTGTTTCAATGAGCTGGCAAAATGGCTGACTGCAGCCGCTCAAAACAATCAGCTTGAGAAGCATCAAGAAGCAGCTCTCCACTAAATAATGTGCACTGATTCTATTTTTTAAAGAAGCTGCATGTAGTAGATCAGCCAAACACGAGATAGACGCAGACAATAAAAAGAGATTTGGGGCAGGTTTTAATGTCCTGCAGACCACAACATGACTTACTGTATCAACCAACTGTTTCATGGAAAGAAATGTTCTGCTTTTATTTGACCAAAAACTCTCAGAAACGTCCTCAGGCGGCTGAGACGAGCTGGTCTGGGAAGCTCAGTCCTCGCCTCCTTCTACAGGTGTGCAGTGGAGAGCATCCTGTGCTCCAGCATCAACGTGTGGCATGGAGGCTGCACAGCTGCATTAAGAAAAGCTTTGCAGAGAGTGGTGAAGGCTGCACAGATGTTGGAGTCAGCCTCCCCACCATCACAGACATCTACAACTCCAGATGCAGGAAGAGGGCCACCTGCATCATGAAGGACCCCACTCACCCAGCACACACAC
>NW_023633382.1:0-1301 GCF_014905685.2 Nematolebias whitei | reverse complement strand
ATATTCAGTCCAGAAAAATGAAAGAATCTGTTTTAATCAGGTGAATATCTCAGGATATGTTCATCTACATACTGGTGGCCCGTCCGTACGTTAGTACTACTACTGGTGGCCCGTATACGTTCATAAATGGACTGTGTATGCGTGTAATAATTGATTTTACATGTTGGCATGAAAAGTGCAGAGAATCAGCTGCTATGAAACTCCGTGCAGCTGCGGCGCTTGGAGTAAACGCAGCGTGTTGAGCTGAAACAGAAATGTTAGCAGCTACTGGTGTTTTGAAAGCTGACAATTGTGAGTCAATATGTCTTTATGAAAGCTGAAATTGTACGTCTGTTATGTGTAACTAAAGCTGGGTTTGTGTGGAAACGCTTTATTCTGTAAAACTGTGGTCCAGACGTGACTCTGGTCCGGCTTGTTTTGATAAGTTCGAACGAGTTTGTTTTAAATGGTTTAAAAGACGTTTTGCCACGGAGCGCCGTCTCCACTAGGCTCAGAAATTGATTTGTTACATTTTTAACAGAAATTGGTGCATTTTGACAGTTTAAAAGGCGAAAAGTTGACAAACTATTTCAGGCTAACAGTAACATGCTAGTTGGAAAAACGGTCCGTGATTGGTTTAAAACGGCTGAGTTGGAACGCTGTGAGTCGCTGAGGAGTGAGTGACGTGCCTACGTCACTTCCTCTGACCCCGTTGTTGCTCTGTCATTGGTGGATTCAGTCACGTGACCCGGAAATGAAAACTCGTTTTCTTGGGAATTAAAATCTGCTTTTTAACAGTTGAAAAACGCTTTACAGTTGATTCTGATACGTTGCTCCGTGTCTTTGAAGCTCTAATCGCTGGAGTTTTGCCAAGTTTGAGTTTAAAATTGTTGGATTTCATGTTTTATCTTTTATCATTATTTTAATCAAGCTTGAAATTTCTTTAATTACCTTACAATCATTTAAATATTAATCAGTTACTTTGATTTGAATTACTTAGTTAAATAGAATATTAACTTCAGGTTCTAAATATCATCTAGTAGAAGTTCTCACTCACTCACACACACACACAATCACACATGCAGGGACTGACACGCACACACACAGAACAGATGAGAATGTAGTTTGCTTAAACATAACTAGTAAAGATGATAGAACTTAATATCTGACTAAACTTAATTAGTAAGGACAGTAGAAAGTAGCATTGAATAGTTTAACAAGCATTTAATCGTTTAACAAGTATGCTCAGCTCAAGAGAAAGTTAACAAAGGACCATAAAACCATAAAACCTTATCTTTTGGTATGTGACCTCCAAGGCTCCC
>NW_023633381.1:0-1301 GCF_014905685.2 Nematolebias whitei | reverse complement strand
ATAATGTAAAATAATATATTAATGTAAAATAATATATTAATGTAAAATAATATATTAATCTCAAATAATAAATTAATGTAAAATAATATAATAATGTAAAATAATATATTAATCTAAAATAATATATTAATGTAAAATAATATATTAATGTAAAATAATATATTAATGTAAAATAATATATTAATCTCAAATAATAAATAAATGTAAAATAATATATTAATCTCAAATAATATATTAATGTAAAATAATATAATAATGTAAAATAATATATTAATGTAAAATAATATATTAATGTAAAATAATATATTAATGTAAAATAATAAAATAATATATAAATGTAAAATAATATATTAATGTAAAATAATGTAAAATAATATATTAATCTAAAATAATATATTAATGTAAAATAATATATTAATGTAAAATAATATATTAATCTCAAGCCGTGGTGGAGCTGAAGCTCATGGAGCCAGTCGTCGTAATAACCTGAAGCTAAACGTGTGGCTGGTTTACAGGCGGCCTGCTGATCCTGGAGAGTCCTGAACGTCCCCTTGATGAGGGAGAAGCTCTGACCCTTCACTGCAGGACCAGCCCGACATCCTTCTCCAACCTGACTCATTTCTATAAGGATGACCTTCTCATCGGGAGCAGCTCCACAGGAAACTTCACCATCCAAAGTGTTTCTAAACGGGATGAGGGAAACTACGCGTGTAAAATGTCTGGAGTTAAAGGAGAGTCACCCTCTCCTGGGTGGTGGCTGACCGTCCGAGGTGAGACCAGGCTTTGTCTTACAAACAGTATATTCCTGAGATTTGTCTCTGTTTAGCTGAGCAGAACCTGTTGAAGCTTCTTTAAGCTGACATTCTCACTCACTGACTTGAACCTGTCCCAGTAGTCTCCAGCTCAGCAGCTTCTAACCACCACAGCTTTTCTACAGCTCTGAGTTTCTTTGAATTTAGGCTAATCTGTGGTGTTTGTGTTTACAAGCTCGCCGCCCTGGAACGCCTACAGCTCCCCTCAAACACATACTACTTCCTGTGGCGGGCACCTGCCTGCTGCTGATCGTGCTGCTGCTGCTGCTGCTGCTCCGCCTCAGGAGAAGCCACAAAGGTCAGAGAGTCTTCATGTACACACGAAGTAAACTTTCACATCCTGCTGCTTCTGTACGGCAAAGTCAAACTGAAGGTGCTGAGAGTTCAGTTGTTCTTCAGCGTGGAAGCAGCAGTTCAAAATGGTAGAACGTAAGTTTTAACTGTTCGTTTCGTGAATAAAACCCGAACAGTGCGGTCTGAGTGCAGACC
>NW_023633380.1:0-1301 GCF_014905685.2 Nematolebias whitei | reverse complement strand
AAAGGAGAGTCCAGCTACCCTGTTGAGAAAACTCATTTTTTGATCACTATCAGATTAAGATCTCCGTCTTTCAGTCACTACCCAAAGTTTATAAGTTGAGGATAAGAATGTAGACCGACCAGAGAGCTTCACCTCTCAGCTCAGCTCCCTCTTCACCACAATGGACCGGCACAGAGTATACAATACTAAGGAAGCTGCACCAATGTTCCATTCTTTATTCACTTGTGAACAAAACTCTGAAATACATTAACTTCACTTGAGGCAACAACTCACCCCAAACCCATCGTAAAATTGATAAAATTATCTTTATTAAATTGTGCTAATTTCATTTTTGTGGACATCTTTAAAAAAAATAATTTACTGTTCATTTTATTGAATATATTTTCCCATATCCACCATATCAAAATAAATAATTTATGCATGGAACAAAGGCAGTTCCTAATAAAAATATGAAATGAATATTACTAAAGTTTCAGATGAGTTTAGCATGAGGCATGAATGACTGTGCATGCAATTGAGCCTGACATAATCTATCAAAAAAACTATATAACTTATCTTTTAAAAATTGATATCATTATAAACTATCAGAATTAAAGCTTTTCTATGGAAATAAACCACCAGTGAAGAAACAAATGTTTTTTATGCAAATGGAACCATTTATATTGCATCTTAAATAATATAAAAACTACTTATAGAATTGGAAAAAGTTTGACATTTGGAATGAAAATACTGTACACGTTTACTAACAAGAAGGCCTAATCTGCGCCTGATCAAATACTGTTGCAATAAATGTTGCAAATAACTTTAAATGTGAAATGGAAACCAACTAAAATGGTTATAGTGACATCTTGTGGTCAAATGTTACCACGACGATGGCACTTTGAGATGAATAGTTTTCAAAAAGTGCAACTGTTTGTGGTGTGCCAACTACACAGGAGGTGTCAGTGCTACCCAAATGCTTGGGTCAGAGGAGGCAAAGAAACTAAGGAGGGACAGGTGTGCGCAATCAGTAGAGGAGAGACATTGAATAAAGGTCTCGGAAACTAGATAAAATGGAGAAAGCGTCCAGGTTGGAGTGAGTTGCTTGCAGTGACAGAGGTTGACAAAGGCAGTAAGATAGGAGGTTAGTGTCCCTACATGAGGAGAGGCTAGGTACCTCCTTTAGACAGCTAGGACTGGGCTGTGACCAGGTACATACACCACCTCTCCTGCTGTTGCCATCCCTGCTCGTTGCTCTGACCTGGTGTGGAGTCAATCCAGAGGGTCAAGTTGTTGTCCAGTAGTCCGTCCCGGGGCATTGA